>NW_026512172.1:0-121345 GCF_027579735.1 Bombina bombina
TAGTGTTACAGGGTTAAATGCTTTAAGTATGTCACATAGTGTACTAGGGTTAAATGCTTTAATGTCACATAGTGTTACTAGGGTTAAATGCTTTAATATGTCACATAGTGTTACTAGGGTTAAATGTTTAATATGTCACATAGTGTTACTAGGGTTAAATGCTTTAGTATGTCACATAGTGTTACTAGGGTTAAATGCTTAATATGTCACATAGTGTTACTAGGGTTAAATGCTTTAGTATGTCACATAGTGTTACTAGGGTTAAATGCTGTAATATGTCACATAGTGTTACTAGGGTTAAATGCTTTAGTATGTCACATAGTGTTACTAGGGTTAAATGCTTTAGTATGTCACATAGTGTTACTAGGGTTAAATGCTATAGTATGTCACATAGTGTTACTAGGGTTAATGCTGTAATATGTCACATAGTGTTACTAGGGTTAAATGCTATAGTATGTCACATAGTGTTACTAGGGTTAAATGCTATAGTATGTCACATAGTGTTACTAGGGTTAAATGCTTTAGTATGTCACATAGTGTTACTAGGGTTAAATGCTATAGTATGTCACATAGTGTTACTAGGGTTAAATGCTTTAATATGTCACATAGTGTTACTAGGGTTAAATGCTTTAATATGTCACATAGTGTTACTAGGGTTAAATGCTTTAATATGTCACATAGTGTTACTAGGGTTAAATGCTTTAGTATGTCACATAGTGTTACTAGGGTTAAATGCTTTAGTATGTCACATAGTGTTACTAGGGTTAAATGCTTTAGTATGTCACATAGTGTTACTAGGGTTAAATGCTTTAGTATGTCACATAGTGTTACTAGGGTTAAATGCTTTAATATGTCACATAGTGTTACTAGGGTTAAATGCTTTAGTATGTCACATAGTGTTACTAGGGTTAAATGCTTTAGTATGTCACATAGTGTTACTAGGGTTAAATGCTGTATTATGTCACATAGTGTTACTAGGGTTAAATGCTTTTAATATGTCACATAGTGTTACTAGGGTTAATGCTGTAGTATGTCACATAGTGTTACTAGGGTTAAATGCTTTAGTATGTCACATAGTGTTACTAGGGTTAAATGCTGTAATAGTCACATAGTGTTACTAGGGTTAAATTGCTTTAGTATGTCACATAGTGTTACTAGGGTTAAATGCCTTTAGTATGTCACATAGTGTTGCTAGGGTTAAATGCTTTAATATGTCACATAGTGTTACTAGGGTTAAATGCTGTAATATGTCACATAGTGTTACTAGGGTTAAATGCTTTAATATGTCACATAGTGTTACTAGGGTTAAATGCTTTAATATGTCACATAGTGTTACTAGGGTTAAATGCTGTAATATGTCACATAGTGTTACTAGGGTTAAATGCTTTAATATGTCACATAGTGTTACTAGGGTTAAATGCTGTAATATGTCACATAGTGTTACTAGGGTTAAATGCTTTAGTATGTCACATAGTGTTACTAGGGTTAAATGCTTTAATATGTCACATAGTGTTACTAGGGTTAAATGCTTTAATATGTCACATAGTGTTACTAGGGTTAAATGCTTTAGTATGTCACATAGTGTTACTAGGGTTAAATGCTGTAATATGTCACATAGTGTTACTAGGGTTAAATGCTTTAGTATGTCACATAGTGTTACTAGGGTTAAATGCTTTAGTATGTCACATAGTGTTACTAGGGTTAAATGCTTTAGTATGTCACATAGTGTTACTAGGGTTAAATGCTTTAATAGTCACATAGTGTTACTAGGGTTAAATGCTTGTAATGTCACATAGTGTTACTAGGGTTAAATGCTTTAGTATGTCACATAGTGTTACTAGGGTTAAATGCTTTAGTATGTCACATAGTGTTACTAGGGTTAAATGCTGTAATATGTCACATAGTGTTACTAGGGTTAAATGCTGTAATATGTCACATAGTGTTACTAGGGTTAAATGCTTTATATGTCACATAGTGTTACTAGGGTTAAATGCTGTAATATGTCACATAGTGTTACTAGGGTTAAATGCTTGTAGTATGTCACATAGTGTTTACTAGGGTTAAATGCTTTAATATGTCACATAGTGTTTACTAGGGGTTAAATGCTTTAATATGTCACATAGTGTTACTAGGGTTAAATGCTTTAGTATGTCACATAGTGTTACTAGGGTTAAATGCTTTAGTATGTCACATAGTGTTACTAGGGTTAAATGCTTTAGTATGTCACATAGTGTTACTAGGGTTAAATGCTTTATTATGTCACATAGTGTTACTAGGGTTAAATGCTGTAATATGTCACATAGTGTTACTAGGGTTAAATGCTTTAGTATGTCACATAGTGTTTACTAGGGTTAAATGCTGTAAGTATGTCACATAGTGTTACTAGGGGTTAAATGCTTAATATGTCACATAGTGTTACTAGGGTTAAATGCTTTAGTATGTCACATAGTGTTACTGGGGTTAAATGCTTTAGTATGTCACATAGTGTTACTAGGGTTAAATGCTTTATTATGTCACATAGTGTTACTAGGGTTAAATGCTTTAGTATGTCACATAGTGTTACTAGGGTTAAATGCTGTAATATGTCACATAGTGTTACTAGGGTTAAATGCTTTAGTATGTCACATAGTGTTACTAGGGTTAAATGCTTTAAGTATGTCCATAGTGTTACTAGGTTAAATGCTTTAGTATGTCACATAGTGTTACTAGGGTTAAATGCTTTAGTATGTCACATAGTGTTACTAGGGTTAAATGCTTTAATATGTCACATAGTGTTACTAGGGTTAAATGCTGTAATATGTCACCATAGTGTTACTAGGGTTAAATGCTTAGTATGTCACATAGTGTTACTAGGGTTAAATGCTGTAATATGGTCACATAGTGTTACTAGGGTTAAATGCTTTAGTATGTCACATAGTGTTACTAGGGTTAAATGCTTTAGTATGTCACATAGTGTTACTAGGGTTAAATGCTTTAGTATGTCACATAGTGTTACTAGGGTTAAATGCTTTAGTATGTCACATAGTGTTACTAGGGTTAAATGCTGTAATATGTCACATAGTGTTACTAGGGTTAAATGCTGTAATATGTCACATAGTGTTACTAGGGTTAAATGCTTTAGTATGTCACATAGTGTTACTAGGGTTAAATGCTGTAATATGTCACATAGTGTTACTAGGGTTAAATGCTTTAGTATGTCACATAGTGTTACTAGGGTTAAATGCTTTAATAGGTCACAATAGTGTTACTAGGGTTAAATGATTTAATATGTCACATAGTGTTAATAGGGTTAAATGCTATAGTATGTCACATAGTGTTTACTAGGGTTAAATGCTTTAAGTATGTCACATAGTGTTACTAGGGTTAAATGCTTTAGTATGTCACATAGTGTTACTAGGGTTAAATGCTGTAATATGTCACATAGTGTTACTAGGGTTAAATGCTTTAGTATGTCACATAGTGTTACTAGGGTTAAATGCTGTAATATGTCACATAGTGTTACTAGGGTTAAATGCTGTAATATGTCACATAGTGTTACTAGGGTTAAAATGCTGTAATATGTCACATAGTGTTACTAGGGGTTAAATGCTTTAGTATGTCACATAGTGTTACTAGGGTTAAATGCTGTAATATGTCACATAGTGTTACTAGGGTTAAATGCTTTAGTATGTCACATAGTGTTACTAGGGTTAAATGCTGTAATATGTCACATAGTGTTACTAGGGTTAAATGCCTGTATATGTCACATAGTGTTACTAGGGTTAAATGCTTTAGTATGTCACATAGTGTTAATAGGGTTAAATGCTGTAATATGTCACATAGTGTTGCTAGGGTTAAATGCTTTAGTATGTCACATAGTGTTACTAGGGTTAAATGCTTTAATAGGTCACATATTGTTACTAGGGTTAAATGCTTTAGTATGTCACATAGTGTTACTAGGGTTAAATGCTTTAGTATGTCACAGTGTTACTAGGGTTAAATGCTTTAGTATGTCATGTAGTGTTACTAGGGTTAAATGCTGTAATATGTCACATAGTGTTACTAGGGTTAAATGCTTTAGTATGTCACATAGTGTTACTAGGGTTAAATGATTTAATATGTCACATAGTGTTACTAGGGTTAAATGCTTTAGTATGTCACAGTGTTACTAGGGTTAAATGCTTTAGTATGTCATGTAGTGTTACTAGGGTTAAATGCTGTAATATGTCACATAGTGTTACTAGGGTTAAATGCTTTAGTATGTCACATAGTGTTACTAGGGTTAAATGCTTTAGTATGTCACATAGTGTTACTAGGGTTAAATGCTGTAATATGTCACATAGTGTTACTAGTGGTTATCAATGCTGTAATATGTCACATAGTGTTACTAGGGTTAAATGCTTTAGTATGTCACATAGTGTTACTAGGGTTAAATGCTGTAATATGTCACATAGTGTTACTAGGGTTAAATGCTTTAGTATGTCACATAGTGTTACTAGGGTTAAATGTTTAATAGGTCACATAGTGTTACTAGGGTTAAATGATTTAATATGTCACATAGTGTTAATAGGGTTAAATGCTATAGTATGTCACATAGTGTTACTAGGGTTAAATGATTTAATATGTCACATAGTGTTAATAGGGTTAAATGCTTTAGTATGTCACATAGTGTTACTAGGGTTAAATGCTGTAATATGTCACATAGTGTTACTAGGGTTAAATGCTTTAGTATGTCACATAGTGTTACTAGGGTTAAATGCTGTAATATGTCACATAGTGTTACTAGGGTTAAATGCTGTAATATGTCACATAGTGTTACTAGGGTTAAATGCTGTAATATGTCACATAGTGTTACTAGGGTTAAATGCTTTAGTATGTCACATAGTGTTACTAGGGTTAAATGCTGTAATATGTCACATAGTGTTACTAGGGTTAAATGCTTTAGTATGTCACATAGTGTTACTAGGGTTAAATGCTGTAATATGTCACATAGTGTTACTAGGGTTAAATGCTGTAATATGTCACATAGTGTTACTAGGGTTAAATGCTGTAATATGTCACATAGTGTTACTAGGGTTAAATGCTGTAATATGTCACATAGTGTTGCTAGGGTTTCTAGACGTTAAAAAAATAATAATAATAATAATTGCATAGATTTTGCATATTTTTCTTTGAACTATTCATGTTTTGCAGACTGAGGTCTTGTTCCTATTTTTTACAAAACAAAAAACAACATGGATTGTGACAATATATTGGCCGAGCTGTTATCCACTCTGTCATTCTGTTGCCTGTGAGAGAAAGCTATCGTGTTTTTACGTTTTCTTTTCATATGTCTCTTTAAATTGGTGTCTCTGCCTGTTCCGTTTTACTTGATTATACAATTTGTAAGCCTAGAAAGGGGATTCAATTAGATTTCTTTTTCCAGACAATGAAAGAACTGGCCAAGATATATTCTGCTGAGATAAAGCAAATAGATTTGGATGTGAACAGGACTTTTCGTAACCACATCATGTTCCGGGAGCGATACGGAGTCAAGTGAGTCACATGCACACATTGTTATCCCAGCCTCACCACAATAAGATCTAACAATTGTACCTAAAATCAGTTAAAGTACCTTGTCCCTTTATATTCTGTAGCTATCTAGAAGTCTTACAATAGCAAAAGAACATTTTTGTATCATTTATTTTTATACACAAAAATTGCTAAATTTATGTTATATAAAATGTGGAGCAGTCAGCTGGAAATCACTTAAAGGAACCTGCTACCCACATTTTTTCTTTTATGATTTAGAAAGAGAATGCAATTTTAAACATCTTTCTAATTTACTTATATTATCTAATTTGTTTTATTCTCTTGATATTCTTTGATGGAAAGCATATCTAGATATGCTCACTAGCTGCTGATTGGTTGCTGCACATAGAAGCCTTGTGTGATTGGTTCACCATGTGCATTGCATTTTCTTCAACTAAGGATATTTAAAAAATGAAGCAAAATAAATAATGGAAGTAAATTGTAATGTTGTTTAAATTTCTATTCTCTATCTGAATCATGAAAGAAAGATTTTGGGTTTAGTGGCCCTTTAAGTAGTCTCTGTAGTGAGGAGTTGGTCTACACTAAGTTCCTGTATATCACCCAGGAAAACAGAATTTATGTTTACCTGATAAATTACTTTCTCCAACGGTGTGTCCGGTCCACGGCGTCATCCTTACTTGTGGGATATTCTCTTCCCCAACAGGAAATGGCAAAGAGCCCAGCAAAGCTGGTCACATGATCCCTCCTAGGCTCCGCCTACCCCAGTCATTCGACCGACGTTAAGGAGGAATATTTGCATAGGAGAAACCATATGTTACCGTGGTGACTGTAGTTAAAGAAAATAAATTATCAGACCTGATTAAAAAAACCAGGGCGGGCCGTGGACCGGACACACCGTTGGAGAAAGTAATTTATCAGGTAAACATAAATTCTGTTTTCTCCAACATAGGTGTGTCCGGTCCACGGCGTCATCCTTACTTGTGGGAACCAATACCAAAGCTTTAGGACACGGATGAAGGGAGGGAGCAAATCAGGTCACCTAAATGGAAGGCACCACGGCTTGCAAAACCTTTCTCCCAAAAATAGCCTCAGAAGAAGCAAAAGTATCAAATTTGTAAAATTTAGAAAAAGTGTGCAGTGAAGACCAAGTCGCTGCCTTACATATCTGATCAACAGAAGCCTCGTTCTTGAAGGCCCATGTGGAAGCCACAGCCCTAGTGGAGTGAGCTGTGATTCTTTCAGGAGGCTGCCGTCCGGCAGTCTCATAAGCCAATCGGATAATGCTTTTAATCCAGAAGGAGAGAGAGGTAGAAGTTGCTTTTTGACCTCTCCGTTTACCAGAATAAACAACAAACAAAGACAAAGTTTGTCTGAAATCCTTAGTAGCTGCTAAGTAAAATTTTAGAGCACGAACTACATCCAAGTTGTGCAACAAACGTTCCTTCTTTGAAACTGGATTAGGACACAAAGAAGGCACAACTATCTCCTGGTTAATGTTTTTGTTAGAAACAACCTTTGGAAGAAAACCAGGTTTAGTACGCAAAACCACCTTATCTGCATGGAACACCAGATAAGGAGAAGAACACTGCAGAGCAGATAATTCTGAAACTCTTCTAGCAGAAGAAATTGCAACCAAAAACAAAACTTTCCAAGATAATAACTTAATATCAACGGAATGTAAGGGTTCAAACGGAACCCCCTGAAGAACTGAAAGAACTAGGTTGAGACTCCAAGGAGGAGTCAAAATTTTGTAAACAGGCTTGATTCTAACCAGAGCCTGAACAAAGGCTAGAACATCTGGCACAGCTGCCAGCTTTTTGTGAAGTAACACAGACAAGGCAGAAATCTGTCCCATCAAGGAACTTGCAGATAATCCTTTTTCCAATCCTTCTCGAAGGAAGGATAGACTCTTAGGAATCTTAACCTTGTCCCAAGGGAATCCTGCAGATTCACACCAACAGATATACCAAATTATGTGGTAATTTTTCTGGTTACAGGCTTTCAGGCCTGAACAAGAGTATTAATAACAGAATCTGAGAACCCTCGCTTTGATAAGATCAAGCGTTCAATCTCCAAGCAGTCAGCTGGAGTGGGTCGAACGGACCTAGAACAAGAAGGTCTCTCAAAGGTAGCTTCCATGGTGGAGCCGATGACATATTCACCAGATCTGCATACCAAGTCCTGCGTGGCCACGCAGGAGCTATCAAAATCACCGACGCCCTCTCCTGATTGATCCTGGCTACCAGCCTGGGGATGAGAGGAAACGGCGGGAACACATAAGCTAGTTTGAAGGTCCAAGGTGCTACTAGTGCATCCACTAGAGCCGCCTTGGGATCCCTGGATCTGTACCCGTAGTAAGGAACTCTGAAGTTCTGACGAGAGGCCATCAGATCCATGTCTGGAATGCCCCACGGTTGAGTGACTTGGGCAAAGATTTCCGGATGGAGTTCCCACTCCCCCGGATGCAATGTCTGACGACTCAGAAAATCCGCTTCCCAATTTTCCACTCCTGGGATGTGGATAGCAGACAGGTGGCAGGAGTGAGACTCCGCCCATAGAATGATTTTGGTCACTTCTTCCATCGCTAGGGAACTCCTTGTTCCCCCCTGATGGTTGATGTATGAACTTGGCCCTCGCTAGCTGAGGCCAAGCTTTGAGAGCATTGAATATCGCTCTCAGTTCCAGAATATTTATCGGTAGAAGAGATTCTACCCGAGACCAAAGACCCTGAGCTTTCAGGGATCCCCAGACCGCGCCCCAGCCCATCAGACTGGCGTCGGTCGTGACAATGACCCACTCTGGTCTGCGGAAGGTCATCCCTTGTGACAGGTTGTCCAGGGACAGCCACCAACGGAATGAGTCTCTGGTCCTCTGATTTACTTGTATCTTCGGAGACAAGTCTGAATAGTCCCCATTCCACTGACTGAGCATGAACAGTTGTAATGGTCTTAGATGAATGCGCACAAAAGGAACTATGTCCATTGCCGCTACCATCAAACCTATCACTTCCATGCACTGCGCTATGGAAGGAAGAGGAACGGAATGAAGTATCCGACAAGAGTCTAGAAGTTTTATTTTTCTGGCTTCTGTCAGAAAAATCCTCATTTCTAAGGAGTCTATTATAGTTCCCAAGAAGGGAACCCTCGTTGACGGAGATAGAGAACTCTTTTCCACGTTCACTTTCCATCCGTGAGATCTGAGAAAGGCCAGGACAATGTCCGTGTGAGCCTTTACTTGAGGAAGGGACGACGCTCGAATCAGAATGTCGTCCAAGTAAGGTACTACAGCAATGCCCCTTGGTCTTAGCACCGCCAGAAGGGACCCTAGTACCTATGAGAAAATCCTAGGAGCAGTGGCTAATCCGAAAGAAAACGCCACGAACTGGAAATGCTTGTCCAGGAATGCAAACCTTAGGAACCGATGATGTTCCTTGTGGATAGGAATATTTAGATACGCATCCTTGAAATCCACCTTGGTCATGAATTGACCTTCCTGGATGGAAGGAAGAAGTGTTCGAATGGTTTCCATCTTGAACGATGGAACCTTGAGAAACTTGTTCAAGATCTTGAGATCTAAGATTGGTCTGAACGTTCCCTCTTTTTTGGGAACTATGAACAGATTGGAGTAGAACCCCATCCCTTGTTCTCCTAATGGAACAGGATGAATCACTCCCATTTTTAGCAGGTCTTCTACCCAATGTAAGAATGCCTGTCTTCTTATGTGGTCTGAAGACAACTGAGACCTGTGGAACCTCCCCCTTGGAGGAAGCCCCTTGAACTCCAGAGAATAACCTTGGGAGACTATTTCTAGCGCCCAAGGATCCAGAACATCTCTTGCCCAAGCCTGAGCGAAGAGAGAGAGTCTGCCCCCCACCAGATCCGGTCCCGGATCGGGGGCCCGCATTTCATGCTGTCTTGGTAGCAGTGGCAGGTTTCCTGGCCTGCTTTCCTTTGTTCCAGCCTTGCATAGGTCTCCAGGCTGGATTGGCTTGAGAAGTATTACCTTCCTGCTTAGAGGACGTAGCCCTTGGGGCTGATCCGTTTCTGCGAAAGGGACGAAACTTAGGTTTATTTTTGGTCTTGAAAAGACCTATCCTGAGGAAGGGCGTGGCCCTTGCCCCCAGTGATATCAGAGATAATCTCTTTCAAGTCAGGGCCAAAGAGTGTTTTCCCCTTGAAAGGAATGTCAAGCAATTTGTTCTTGGAAGACGCATCCGCTGCCCAAGATTTTAACCAAAGCGCTCTGCGCCACAATAGCAAACCCAGAATTTTTTCGCCGCTAACCTAGCCAATTGCAAGGGTGGCGTCTAGGGTGAAAGAATTAGCCAATTTAAGAGCACGAATTCTGTCCATAATCTCCTCATAAGAAGAAGAATTACTAATAATCGCCTTTCCTAGCTCATCAAACTAGAAACACGCGGCTGCAGTGACAGGGACAATGCATGCAATTGGTTGTAGAAGGGAACCTTGCTGAACAAACATCTTTAGCAGACCTTCTAATTTTTTATCCATAGGATCTTGGAAAGCACAACTATCTTCTATGGGTATAGTGGCGCGCTTGTGTAGAGTAGAAACCGCCCCCTCGACCTTGGGGACTGTCTGCCATCAGTCCTTTCTGGGGTCGACTATAGGAAAACAATTTTATAAATATGGGGGGAGGTACTAAAGGTATACCGGGCCTGTCCCATTCTTTACTAACAATGTACGCCACCCGCTTGGATATAGGAAAAGCTTCGGGGGGCCCCGGGGCCTCTAAGAACTTTTCCATTTTACATAGTGGTTCTGGAATGACCAGATAATCACAATCATCCAAATTGGATAACACCTCCTTAAGCAGAGCGCGGAGATGTTCCAACTTAAATTTAAAAGTAATCACATCAGGTTCAGCTTGTTGAGAAATGTTTCCTGAATCTGAAATTTCTCCCTCAGACAAAACCTCCCTGGCCCCCTCAGACTGGTGTAGGGGCCCTTCAGAAACCATATCATCAGCGTTCTCATGCTCTACAGAATTTTCTAAAACAGAGCAGTCGCGCTTTCGCTGATAAGTGGGCATATTGGCTAAAATGTTTTTGATAGAATTATCCATTACAGCCGTTAAATGTTGCATAGTAAGGAGTATTGGCGCACTAGATGTACTAGGGGCCTCCTGTATGGGCAAGACTGGTGTAGACGAAGGAGGGGATGATGCAGTACCATGCTTACTCCCCTCACTTGAGGAATCATCTTGGGCATCATTTTTACTAAATACATATAGTTAATGAGAAGGAACCTTGGTTTCCCCACAGTCAGAACACAATCTATCTGGTAGTTCAGACATGTTAAACAGGCATAAACTTGATAACAAAGCACAAAAAAACGTTTTAAAATAAAACCGTTACTGTCACTTTAAATTTTAAACTAAACACACTTTATTACTGCAATTGCGAAAAAGTATGAAGGAATTGTTCAAAATTCACCAAAATTTCACCACAGTGTCTTAAAGCCTTAAAAGTATTGCACACCAAATTTGGAAGCTTTAACCCTTAAAATAACGGAACCGGAGCCGTTTTTATATTTAACCCCTTTACAGTCCCTGGAATCTGCTTTGCTGAGACCCAACCAAGCCCAAAGGGGAATACGATACCAAATGATGCCTTCAGAAAGACTTTTCTATGTATCAGAGCTCCACACACATGCAGCTGCATGCCATGCTGTCCTCAAAAACAAGTGCGCCATACCGGCGCGAAAATGAGGCTCTGACTATGATTAGGGAAAGCCCCTAAAGAATAAGGTGTCTAAAACAGTGCCTGCCGATATAATCATATCAAAATACCCAGAATAAATGATTCCTCAAGGCTAAATATGTGTTAATAATGAATCGATTTAGCCCAGAAAAAGTCTACAGTCTTAATAAGCCCTTGTGAAGCCCTTATTTACTATCTTAATAAACATGGCTTACCGGATCCCATAGGGAAAATGACAGCTTCCAGCATTACATCGTCTTGTTAGAATGTGTCATACCTCAAGCAGTAAGAGACTGCACACTGTTCCCCCAACTGAAGTTAATTGCTCTCAACAGTCCTGTGTGGAACAGCCATGGATTTTAGTTACGGTGCTAAAATCATTTTCCTCATACAAACAGAAATCTTCATCTCTTTTCTGTTTCTGAGTAAATAGTACATACCAGCACTATTTTAAAATAACAAACTCTTGATTGAATAATAAAAACTACAGTTAAACACTAAAAAACTCTAAGCCATCTCCGTGGAGATGTTGCCTGTACAACGGCAAAGAGAATGACTGGGGTAGGCGGAGCCTAGGAGGGATCATGTGACCAGCTTTGCTGGGCTCTTTGCCATTTCCTGTTGGGGAAGAGAATATCCCACAAGTAAGGATGACGCCGTGGACCGGACACACCTATGTTGGAGAAAAGACTGTCTATTTATGTAGAGTTAAATAATCTTTTCTAGTGATTGAGGCATTTAGATAATCAGTTATATATGAACCTAACAAAACTAGCTGAGTTTTAACCAATCACTTGGTCAAGTTACTGAGGAAAAAGTCACTTTTATCTCAGATTTGCATCAATTGTTGAACTTTTATTCTTAAGTTATTCTGATCTTTACTTCCTTAATGCTGGTGGAATGGTGGCAGCAGATCTGGCAAGACGTCCATTATGGCTGAGCTTATGGGATGCAGATGCTGCTTCTAAAATTAATCTTTTGAGTCTACCTTTTGATAAAAATGCTTTCGCCTAGATTTAGAGTTTTGTCGGTAAAGACCCGCGGTGCTAACAAGCCGATTTTTTCCAGCTCACCCTTAAGACAACGCTGGTATTTTCTGAATGGCTGCGTTAGCCTCAGAAAAGGGAGCGTTGAGCATAATTTAGCTCCACTTCAACCCTCAATACCAGCGTTGCTTACGGTAGCGGTAAGCTGGAAAAACATGCTCGTGCACGATTTCCCCATAGGAAACAATGGGGATGAGCTGGCTGAAAAAAAACCAAACACCTGCAAAAAAGCAGCGCTCAGCTCCTAGCGCAGCCCCATTGTTTCCTATGGGGAAAGAAAAAATATGTCTGCACCTAACACCCTAACATGAACCCCGAGTCTAAACATCCCTAACCTTACACTTATTAACCCCTAATCTGCCGCCCCCGCTGACACCTGCATTTTATTATTAACCCCTAATCTGCCGCTCCGGACACCGCCGCAACCTACATTATAGCTATGAACCTCTAATCTGCTGCCCCTAAGATCGCCGACACCTATATTATATTTATTACCCCCTAATCTGCCCCCCCCCAACGTCGCCGCCACCTACCTACACTTATTAACCCTTAATCTGCCGACCGGACAACGCCACCACTATAATAAATGTATTAACCCCTAAACCGCCGCACTCCCGCCTATATAATACATTTTATTAACCCCTAATCTGCCCTCCCTAAACGCCGCCACCTACCTACAATTATTAACCCCTAATCTGCCGCCCCCAATGTCGCCGCTACTATAATAAAGTTATTAACCCCTAAACCTAAGTCTAACACTAACCCTAACACCCCCCCTAAATTAAATATAATTTAAATAATTTTACTATAATTAAATATATTATTCCTATTTAAAACTAAATACTTACCTATAAAATAAACCCTAATATCGCTACAGTATAACTAATAGTTGCATTGTAGCTATTTTAGGATTTATATTTATTTTACAGGCAACTTTGTATTTATTTTAACTAGGTACAATAACTATTAAATAGCTACCTAGTTAAAATAATTACAAAATTACCTGTAAAATAAATCCTAACCTAAGTTACAAATACACCTAACACTACACTATCATTAAACTAATTAAATAAATTACCTACAATTATGTAAACTAAAATACAATTAAATAAACTAAACTATAATTCAAAAACAAACAAACACTAAATTACAGAAAATAAAAAAAATGACAATACGTTTAAACTAATTACACCTAATCTAAGCCCCCTAATAAAATAAAAAAGCCCCCCAAAATAATAAAATGCCCTACCCTATCCTAAATTACAAAGTAATCAGCTCTTTTACCAGCCCTTAAAAGGGCTTTTTGCGGGGCATTGCCCCAAAGTAATCAGCTCTTTTACCTGTAAATAAAAATACAATACCCCCCCAACATTACAACCCACCACCCACATACCCCTACTCTAAAACCCACCTGATCCCCCCTTAAAAAAAAACTAACACTACCCCCCTGAAGATCACCCTACCTGGAGCCGTGTTCACCCAGCCGGGCACCGATGGGCCAGAAGTAGACATCCGGAGCGGCAGAAGTCTTCATCCGGAGCGGCAGAAGTCTTCATCCGATCGGGGCAGAAGAGGTCCTCCAAGCGGCAGATGTCTTCATCCAAGCGGCGTCTTCTATCTTCAATCAACCGGAGCGGAGCCATCTTGAATCCATCCGACGCAGAGCCATCCTCTTCTTATGATGTCCTAAGGCCGAACGAAGGTTCCTTTAAATGACGTCATCCAAGATGGCGTCGATAGGATTCGGTAAGGCTTGTGGTGCTAACAAGCATTTTTTTCTCACCACTCACTTAAGACAGCGCTGGTATTACAGGTTTTTACAAACCCTGCGTTAGCCACAGAAAAGTGAGCGTAGAGCAAAATTTAGCTCCACATCTCACTGTAATACCAGCGCTGCTTACGGTAGCGGTGAGCTGGCAAAACGTGCTCGTGCACGATTTCCCCATAGGAATCAATGGGGCAGAATCAGCTGAAAAAAAACCTAACACCTGCAAAAAAGCAGCGTTCAGCTCCTAACGCAGCCCCATTGATTCCAATGGGGAAATACTTTTTATATCCACATCTAACACCCTAACATGAACCCAGAGTCTAAACACCCCTAATCTTACACTTATTAACCCCTAATCTGCCGCCCCCGACATCGCCGACACCTGCATTATATTATTAACCCCTAATCTGCCGCTCCGGACACCGCCGCCACCTACATTATACTTATGAACCCCTAATCTGCCGCCCCCGGCATTGCCGACACCTGCATTATATTATTAACCCCTAATCTGCTGCTCCGGACACTGCCGCCACCTACATTATACTAATGCACCCCTAATCTGATGCCCCCAACATTGCCGACACCTGCATTATATTATTAACCCCTAATCTGCTGCTCCGGACACTGCCGCCACCTACATTATACTAATGAACCCCTAATCTGATGCCCCCAACATCGCCAACACCTACATTATATTTATTAACCCCTAATCTGCTGCCCCAATGTCGCCGCAACCTAACTACACTTATTGACCCCTAATCTGCTGCCCCCAACGTCGCCGCAACCTAACTACACTTATTACAGGGACACTGAACCCAAATTTTTTTCTTTTGTGATTCAGATAGAGCATGAAATTCTAAGCAACTTTCTAATTTACTCCTTTTATCAAATGTTCTTTATTCTCTTGGTATCTTTATTTGAAATGCAAGAATGTAAGTTAAGATGCCGGCCCATTTTTGGTGAACAACCTAGGTTGTCCTTGCTGATTGGATAAATTCATCCACCAATCAAAAACTGCTGTCCAGAGTTCTTAACCAAGAAAAAAGCTTAGATGCCTTCTTTTTCATATAAAGATAGCAAGAGAATGAAGAAACATTGATAATAGAAGTAAATTAGAAAGTTGCTTAAAATTGCATGCTCTATCTGAATCGCGAAAGAAAATTTTTTTTGGGTTCAGTATCCCTTTAACCCCTAATCTGCCGCCCCCAACGTCGCCGCCACTATAATAAAGTTATTAACCCCTACTTTAGTTTATTTAATTTAATTGTAATTAATTGTAGTTAGTTTAGGTAATTAATTTAATTATAGTGTAGTGTTAGGTGTTATTGTAACTTAGGTTAGGGTTTATTTTACAGGTAAATTTGTATTTATTTTAGCTAGGTAGTTATTAAATAGTTAATAACTATTTAATAGCTATTGTTCCTAGTTAAAATAAATACAAACTTGCCTGTAAAATAAAAGAAAACCCTAAGATGGCTACAATGTAACTATTAGTTATATTGTATTTTAAATATATGAAGGGCGCTTTCGGAGCTGAGGGAATTTTTTTTTTATTTTTTTATCTCAAAACTATGATTAAAATAGTCGCAGATGAAATTTTTAGCTACCATGTATCGGTGCATGGGATATATAAGGACCCTATGTGTAAAGGAAGCAATTTGTATAATAAATCATACTACTTTGTAGAGATAATAGATAGAATTTAATCGGTATAAAAATACAAAAATTCAAAAGTTCAATAAAAAGTATGTTGTGGCCACAACTTCTAAAATATGCTAATAGTATATCGATATAGACACTGTACTGTACTAATAGACCTAATCTATAAGATAATATTGTAACTCAATTCAGATTTTACGAAATAATCACAACAATTTTGTGAGAATGCAGATAGAGACAACACTAATAGTGAAGATATGCAGATAGAATAACACTTAATAGTGAAGAAATTAAAATTCTCTTAAAACAAATGTCCGTATATTTTCTTTGTGATTGGTGTGAATGTATCAATACATCATAAGTCTCTTTAAACACTGATACAAACTAGGATAGTATCCAAATCTGGCTGTTTGCCAATGCTTTAATGTGACGGTGATGTTAAAGTGCAGTCTGTCTCCAAAGTTAGTTTTAGCACATTCCAAGACTGTGTGAGTGATTAAATGAATGCTGATTTTTTTTATCCGTTTTTCCGTGTGAATAAAAAAGTCAATTGTTTATGCAGCTCCTCGCTACGTTATAACATATTTCAAAATTTTGTGAACGGTTAAATTGATGCGGATTTTTATATCCGTTCTTTTGTGTGAAAAAAATGTCAGATATTAGTGCAGCTTATCGCTACGTTTAGAAAGTAGTTGCTGAATTTAGAACTAGTGCATCAAGTGTAAGTGACGGTTATCTCTGTAATTCCTTATGGCTTGTGATTTGTATATGGTATTTAGGCTAAATGACAGACTTACCTGGCTGCGCTCCCTGACCGGCATTGTCCTTGCACGGCAGAAGTACTCGCAGCCGCTTCACTGTCTGATGTAACCCGGTCTTTTCTCCAACATAGGTGTGTCCGGTCCACGGCGTCATCCTTACTTGTGGGATATTCTCTTCCCCAACAGGAAATGGCAAAGAGCCCAGCAAAGCTGGTCACATGATCCCTCCTAGGCTCCGCCTACCCTAGTCATTCTCTTTGCCGTTGTACAGGCAACATCTCCACGGAGATGGCTTAGAGTTTTTTAGTGTTTAACTGTAGTTTTTATTATTCAATCAAGAGTTTGTTATTTTAAAATAGTGCTGGTATGTACTATTTACTCAGAAACAGAAAAGAGATGAAGATTTCTGTTTATATGAGGAAAATGATTTTAGCAACCGTTACTAAAATCCATGGCTGTTCCACACAGGACTGTTGAGAGCAATTAACTTCAGTTGGGGGAACAGTGAGCAGTCTCTTGCTGCTTGAGGTATGACACATTCTAACAAGACGATGTAATGCTGGAAGCTGTCATTTTCCCTATGGGATCCGGTAAGCCATGTTTATTAAGATAGTAAATAAGGGCTTCACAAGGGCTTATTAAGACTGTAGACTTTTTCTGGGCTAAATCATTTAATCTGGGTATTTTGATAAGATTATATCGGCAGGCACTGTTTTAGACACCTTATTCTTTAGGGGCTTTCCCAAATCATAGGCAGAGCCTCATTTCTCCAACATAGGTGTGTCCGGTCCACGGCGTCATCCTTACTTGTGGGATATTCTCTTCCCCAACAGGAAATGGCAAAGAGCCCAGCAAAGCTGGTCACATGATCCCTCCTAGGCTCCGCCTACCCCAGTCATTCTCTTTGCCGTTGTACAGGCAACATCTCCACGGAGATGGCTTAGAGTTTTTTAGTGTTTAACTGTAGTTTTTCATTATTCAATCAAGAGTTTGTTATTTTCAAATAGTGCTGGTATGTACTATTTACTCAGAAACAGAAAAGAGATGAAGAATTCTGTTTGTATGAGGAAAATGATTTTAGCAACCGTAACTAAAATCCATGGCTGTTCCACACAGGACTGTTGAGAGCAATTAACTTCAGTTGGGGGAACAGTTTGCAGTCCCTTGCTGCTTGAGGTATGACACATTCTAACAAGACGATGTAATGCTGGAAGCTGTCATTTTCCCTATGGGATCCGGTAAGCCATGTTTATTACGATTGTAAATAAGGGCTTCACAAGGGCTTATTTAAACTGTAGACTTTTTCTGGGCTAAATCGATTGATTATTAACACATATTTAGCCTTGAGGAATCATTTTATCTGGGTATTTTGATATAATAATATCGGCAGGCACTGTTTTAGACACCTTATTCTTTAGGGGCTTTCCCCAAGCATAGGCAGAGTCTCATTTTCGCGCCGGTGTTGCGCACTTGTTTTTGAGAGGCATGGCATGCAGTCGCATGTGAGAGGAGCTCTGATACTTATAAAAGACTTCTGAAGGCGTCATTTGGTATCGTATTCCCCTTTGGGTTTGGTTGGGTCTCAGCAAAGCAGATACCAGGGACTGTAAAGGGGTTTAAAGCTTAAAACGGCTCCGGTTCCGTTATTTTAAGGGTTAAAGCTTCCAAAATTGGTGTGCAATATTTTCAAGGCTTTAAGACGCTGTGGTGAAAATTTGGTGAATTTTGAACAATTCCTTCATGTTTTTTCGCAATTGCAGTAATAAAGTGTGTTCAGTTTAAAATTTAAAGTGACAGTAACGGTTTTATTTGAAAACGTTTTTTGTACTTTCTGATCAAGTTTATGCCTGTTTAACATGTCTGAACTACCAGATAGACTGTGTTCTGAATGTGGGGAAGCCAGAATTCCTATTCATTTAAATAAATGTGATTTATGTGATAATGACAATGATGCCCAAGATGATTCCTCAAGTGAGGGGAGTAAGCATGGTACTGCATCATTCCCTCCTTCGTCTACACGAGTCTTGCCCACTCAGGAGGCCCCTAGTACATCTAGCGCGCCAATACTCCTTACTATGCAACAATTAACGGCTGTAATGGATAATTCTGTCAAAAACATTTTAGCCAAAGTGAACCCTTGTCAGCGTAAGCGTGGCTGCTCTGTTTTAGTTACTGAAGAGCATGACGACGCTGATATTAATATCTCTGAAGGGCCCCTAACCCAATCTGAGGGGGCCAGGGAGGTTTTGTCTGAGGGAGAAATTACTGATTTAGGGAACATTTCTCAGCAGGCTGAATCTGATGTGATTACATTTAAATTTAAATTGGAACATCTCCGCATTTTGCTTAAGGAGGTATTATCCACTCTGGATGATTGTGAAAATTTAGTCATCCCAGAGAAACTATGTAAAATGGACAAGTTCCTAGAGGTGCCGGGGCTCCCAGAAGCTTTTCCTATACCCAAGCGGGTGGCGGACATTGTTAATAAAGAATGGGAAAGGCCCGGTATTCCTTTCGTCCCTCCCCCCATATTTAAAAAATTGTTTCCTATGGTCGACCCCAGAAAGGACTTATGGCAGTCAGTCCCCAAGGTCGAGGGAGCGGTTTCTACTTTAAACAAACGCACCACTATTCCCATAGAGGATAGTTGTGCTTTCAAAGATCCTATGGATAAAAAATTAGAAGGTTTGCTTAAAAAGATGTTTGTTCAGCAGGGTTACCTTCTACAACCCATTTCATGCATTGTCCCTGTCACTACAGCCGCATATTTCTGGTTTGATGAACTGCTTAAGGTGCTCGATAGTGACTCTCCTCCTTATGAGGAGATTATGGACAGAATCAATGCTCTCAAATTGGCTAATTCTTTCACTCTAGACGCCTCTTTGCAATTGGCTAAGTTAGCGGCTAAGAACTCTGGGTTTGCTATTGTGGCGCGCAGAGCGCTTTGGTTGAAATCTTGGTCGGCTGATGCGTCTTCCAAGAACAAGCTACTAAACATTCCTTTCAAGGGGAAAACGCTGTTTGGTCCTGACTTGAAAGAGATTATCTCTGATATCACTGGGGGTAAGGGCCACGCCCTTCCTCAGGATCGGCCTTTCAAGGCAAAAAATAGACCTAATTTTCGTCCCTTTCGTAAAAACGGACCAGCCCAAGGTGCTACGTCCTCTAAGCAAGAGGGTAATACTTCTCAGGCCAAGCCAGCTTGGAGACCAATGCAAGGCTGGAACAAGGGAAAGCAGGCCAAGAAACCTGCCACTGCTACCAAGACAGCATGAAATATTGGCCCCCGATCCGGGACCGGATCTGGTGGGGGGCAGACTCTCTCTCTTCGCTCAGGCTTGGGCAAGAGATGTTCTGGATCCTTGGGCGCTAGAAATAGTCTCCCAGGGTTATCTTCTGGAATTCAAGGGACTTCCCCCAAGGGGGAGGTTCCACAGGTCGCAGTTGTCTTCAGACCACATAAAAAGACAGGCGTTCTTACATTGTGTAGAAGACCTGTTAAAAATGGGAGTGATTCATCCTGTTCCATTAAGAGAACAAGGGATGGGGTTCTACTCCAATCTGTTCATAGTTCCCAAAAAAGAGGGAACGTTCAGACCAATCCTAGATCTCAAGATCTTAAACAAATTTCTCAAGGTCCCATCGTTCAAGATGGAAACCATTCGAACTATCCTTCCTTCCATCCAGGAAGGTCAATTCATGACCACGGTGGATTTAAAGGATGCGTATCTACATATTCCTATCCACAAGGAACATCATCGGTTCCTAAGGTTTGCATTCCTGGACAAACATTACCAGTTCGTGGCGCTTCCTTTCGGATTAGCCACTGGTCCAAGGATTTTCACAAAGGTACTAGGGTCCCTTCTAGCGGTGCTAAGACCAAGGGGCATTGTAGTAGTACCTTACCTGGACGACATTCTGATTCAAGCGTCGTCCCTTCCTCAAGCAAAGGCTCACACGGACATTGTCCTGGCCTTTCTCAGATCTCACGGCTGGAAAGTGAACGTGGAAAAGAGTTCTCTATCCCCGTCAACAAGGGTTCCCTTCTTGGGAACAATTATAGACTCCTTAGAAATGAGGATCTTTCTAACAGAGGCCAGAAAAACAAAGCTTCTGGACTCTTGTCGGATACTTCATTCCGTTCCTCTTCCTTCCATAGCTCAGTGCATGGAAGTGATCGGTTTGATGGTGGCGGCGATGGACATAGTTCCTTTTGCGCGCATTCATCTAAGACCATTACAACTGTGCATGCTCAGTCAGTGGAATGGGGACTATACAGACTTGTCTCCGAAGATACAAGTAAATCAGAGGACCAGAGACTCACTCCGTTGGTGGCTGTCCCTGGACAATCTGTCTCAAGGGATGATGTTCCACAGACCAGAGTGGGTCATTGTCACGACCGACGCCAGTCTGATAGGCTGGGGCGCGGTCTGGGGATCCCTGAAAGCTCAGGGTCTTTGGTCTCGGGAAGAATCTCTTCTACCGATAAATATTCTGGTACTGAGAGCGATATTCAATGCTCTCCAGGCCTGGCCCCAGCTTGCGAGGACCAGGTTCATACGGTTTCAATCAGACAACATGACGACTGTTGCGTACATCAACCATCAGGGGGGAACAAGAAGTTCCCTAGCGATGGAAGAAGTAACCAAAATTATTCTTTGGGCGGAGTCTCACTCCTGCCACCTGTCTGCTATCCACATCCCAGGAGTGGAAAATTGGGAAGCGGATTTTCTGAGTCGGCAGACATTGCATCCGGGGGAGTGGGAACTCCATCCGGAAATCTTTGCCCAAGTCACTCACCTGTGGGGCATTCCAGACATGGATCTGATGGCCTCTCGTCAGAACTTCAAAGTTCCTTGCTACGGGGCCAGATCCAGGGATCCCAAGGCGGCTCTAGTGGATGCACTAGTAGCACCTTGGACCTTCAAACTAGCTTATGTGTTCCCGCCATTTCCTCTCATCCCCAGGCTGATAGCCAGGATCAAGCAGGAGAGGGCGTCGGTGATCTTGATAGCTCCTGCGTGGCCACGCAGGACTTGGTATGCAGATCTGGTGAATATGTCATCGGCTCCACCTTGGAAGCTACCTTTGAGACGAGACCTTCTTGTTCAGGGTCCGTTCGAACATCCGAATCTGGTTTCACTCCAGCTGACTGCTTGGAGATTGAACGCTTGATTTTATCGAAGCGAGGATTCTCAGATTCTGTTATCGATACTCTTGTTCAGGCCAGAAAGCCTGTGACTAGAAAGATTTACCACAAAATTTGGAAAAAATATATCTGTTGGTGTGAATCTAAAGGATTCCCTTGGGACAAGGTTAAGATTCCTAGGATTCTATCCTTCCTTCAAGAAGGATTGGACAAAGGATTATCTGCAAGTTCCCTGAAGGGACAGATTTCTGCCTTGTCGGTATTACTTCACAAAAAGCTGGCAGCTGTGCCAGATGTTCAAGCCTTTGTTCAGGCTCTGGTTAGAATCAAGCCTGTTTACAAACCTTTGACTCCTCCTTGGAGTCTCAATTTAGTTCTTTCAGTTCTTCAGGGGGTTCCGTTTGAACCCTTACATTCCGTTGATATTAAGTTATTATCTTGGAAAGTTTTGTTTTTAGTTGCGATTTCTTCTGCTAGAAGAGTCTCAGAATTATCTGCTCTGCAGTGTTCTCCTCCTTATCTGGTGTTCCATGCAGATAAGGTGGTTTTACGTACTAAACCTGGTTTTCTTCCAAAAGTTGTTTCTAACAAAAACATTAACCAGGAGATTATCGTACCTTCTCTGTGTCCAAAACCAGTTTCAAAGAAGGAACGTTTGTTGCACAATTTGGATGTTGTTCGCGCTCTAAAATTCTATTTAGATGCTACAAAGGATTTTAGACAAACATCTTCCTTGTTTGTTGTTTATTCAGGTAAAAGGAGAGGTCAAAAAGCAACTTCTACCTCTCTCTCTTTTTGGATTAAAAGCATCATCAGATTGGCTTACGAGACTGCCGGACGGCAGCCTCCCGAAAGAATCACAGCTCATTCCACTAGGGCTGTGGCTTCCACATGGGCCTTCAAGAACGAGGCTTCTGTTGATCAGATATGTAGGGCAGCGACTTGGTCTTCACTGCACACTTTTACCAAATTTTACAAGTTTGATACTTTTGCTTCTTCTGAGGCTATTTTTGGGAGAAAGGTTTTGCAAGCCGTGGTGCCTTCCATTTAGGTGACCTGATTTGCTCCCTCCCTTCATCCGTGTCCTAAAGCTTTGGTATTGGTTCCCACAAGTAAGGATGACGCCGTGGACCGGACACACCTATGTTGGAGAAAACAGAATTTATGTTTACCTGATAAATTTCTTTCTCCAACGGTGTGTCCGGTCCACGGCCCGCCCTGGTTTTTTTAATCAGGTCTGATATTTTATTTTCTTTAACTACAGTCACCACGGTACCATATGGTTTCTCCTATGCAAATATTCCTCCTTAACGTCGGTCGAATGACTGGGGTAGGCGGAGCCTAGGAGGGATCATGTGACCAGCTTTGCTGGGCTCTTTGCCATTTCCTGTTGGGGAAGAGAATATCCCACAAGTAAGGATGACGCCGTGGACCGGACACACCGTTGGAGAAAGAAATTTATCAGGTAAACATAAATTCTGTTTTTCGCGCCGGTGTTGCGCACTTGGTTTTGAGAGGCATGACATGCAGTCGCATGTGTGAGGAGCTCTGATACATAGAAAAGACTTTCTGAAGGCGTCATTTGGTATCGTATTCCCCTTTGGGCTTGGTTGGGTCTCAGCAAAGCAGATACCAGGGACTGTAAAGGGGTTAAAGTTAAAAACGGCTCCGGTTCCGTTATTTTAAGGGTTAAAGCTTCCAAATTTGGTGTGCAATACTTTTAAGGCTTTAAGACACTGTGGTGAAATTTTGGTGAATTTTGAACAATTCCTTCATATTTTTTCGCAATTGCAGTAATAAAGTGTGTTCAGTTTAAAATTTAAAGATTTACCACAAAATTTGGAAAAAATATATCTGTTGGTGTGAATCTAAAGGATTCCCTTGGGACAAGGTTAAGATTCCTAAGATTCTATCCTTCCTTCAAGAAGGATTGGAAATAGGATTATCTGCAAGTTCCCTGAAGGGACAGATTTCTGCCTTGTCTGTGTTACTTCACAAAAAGCTGGCAGCTGTGCCAGATGTTCAAGCCTTTGTTCAGGCTCTGGTCAGAATCAAGCCTGTTTACAAACCTTTGACTCCTCCTTGGAGTCTCAACTTAGTTCTTTCAGTTCTTCAGGGGGTTCCGTTTGAACCCTTACATTCCGTTGATATTAAGTTATTATCTTGGAAAGTTTTGTTTTTGGTTGCAATTTCTTCTGCTCGAAGAGTTTCAGAATTATCTGCTCTGCAGTGTTCTCCTCCTTATCTGGTGTTCCATGCAGATAAGGTGGTTTTACGTACTAAACCTGGTTTTCTTCCAAAAGTTGTTTCTAACAAAAACATTAACCAGGAGATTATCGTACCTTCTCTGTGTCCGAAACCAGTTTCGAAGAAGGAACGTTTGTTGCACAATTTGGATGTTGTTCGCGCTCTAAAATTCTATTTAGATGCTACAAAGGATTTTAGACAAACATCTTCCTTGTTTGTTGTTTATTCCGGTAAAAGGAGAGGTCAAAAAGCAACTTCTACCTCTCTCTCTTTTTGGATTAAAAGCATCATCAGATTGGCTTACGAGACTGCCGGTCGGCAGCCTCCCGAAAGAATCACAGCTCATTCCACTAGGGCTGTGGCTTCCACATGGGCCTTCAAGAACGAGGCTTCTGTTGATCAGATATGTAGGGCAGCGACTTGGTCTTCACTGCACACTTTTACCAAATTTTACAAGTTTGATACTTTTGCTTCTTCTGAGGCTATTTTTGGGAGAAAGGTTTTGCAAGCCGTGGTGCCTTCCATTTAGGTGACCTGATTTGCTCCCTCCCTTCATCCGTGTCCTAAAGCTTTGGTATTGGTTCCCACAAGTAAGGATGACGCCGTGGACCGGACACACCTATGTTGGAGAAAACAGAATTTATGTTTACCTGATAAATTACTTTCTCCAACGGTGTGTCCGGTCCACGGCCCGCCCTGGTTTTTTAATCAGGTCTGATATTTTATTTTCTTTAACTACAGTCACCACGGTATCATATGGTTTCTCCTATGCAAATATTCCTCCTTAACGTCGGTCGAATGACTGGAGTAGGCGGAGCCTAGGAGGGATCATGTGACCAGCTTTGCTGGGCTCTTTGCCATTTCCTGTTGGGGAAGAGAATATCCCACAAGTAAGGATGACGCCGTGGACCGGACACACCGTTGGAGAAAGTAATTTATCAGGTAAACATAAATTCTGTTTTTCTTGCTTCTTCAGTGTAGCTTGTCGATTTAGCCGAACAAGCCGCTGTTTGTACCGGATCCTCCTGTAGTCTTTCAACAGTTTTTGAAGATAGGTGATGAGTGCAATAAATCCACAGGTTACTTCTACGCGTTTCAGCACTTAGCGTGCCTTTATCAAGATAGTTTCTGTGGATTAGGTTTCTCCTTTTTAAATGTTACTAATGCCCGTATGTTGGACCCGTATTTAAATGGTGGGTCTTAAAGGTAGTTTGCTATCGTCATGGTTTACTCTAAATTTCTAATTTGACAAACATATTATTTATAGCATAAAAATCTCTATTATTAGGACACAATAAAAACACAATTAGAATTCAATATAAAATACTTGTTAAGAATTAGAAATTTATATAAACTATTTTGTTAATATTTATTATACATATTGCTAATTCTGTTATACATTGGTAACTAATAATTCATCTTATGTTCTTTTTTATGAGCCTACTATATACAGCTTATGTGGGTCGTTGATTTAGATAATATGAATGGGATTTTTTATATTATTTACTGTTAATAATTTATTTCAACTATGGACAGGTTTAATTCTACACTAAGAGTCTATAAAATAAACATCCTGTAAGTCCACGTTAGTATATATTTAATGAGGACTATTTATTGAGATATTAAATTTGAGGATAGATCTAAATATATATGATATACACTATAATGGAAATTACTATATATTCTATAGAAAGGGATTTAGATCCAGTTCTGCATTAAGCCCTCCGGGGATCAGAGAGGAAAAATTTACTATAAGTTCAGCTTCTACTTGTAATAGTTTTTGTGTTATATTACCCCCTCTTTTTGAGGATATTTTTCTAAGTCCCCAATATAATAATCCTTTGGTGTCTTGATTATGTTCTTTCTTGAAATGGAGAGATAATTGATGGTCTTCAAAACCTCTTTCAATATTATTTAAATGTTGTCTTATTCTATCTTTGAGGGGTTGTCCCGTTTGACCTAAGTATTGTCTCTTACATGGACATTGAATCAGATAGACAACATTGGTATCAGTACATTTGATAGTCTCTTTAATTCTTAGTTTAAATTCTGAATTGGTTGATTCGACTAATTTACTTCTCTTACTGTATTTGCATGCCTTGCATTTATAACAAGGATAATAGCCTTCAAGGGTATTCCCTAAAACATCTCTGTTATGTTTTCCCTTGTTGTATTCAATTGGGGCTAATATAGATTTTAGATTTTTAGATTTTCTATAAATAATTTTTGACTTGGACTGTGTAATTTCACTTAATAGTGGATCTTTTTGGATATAGTGCCAATGTTTATACAAATTTTTTTTCACAATTTTAAAATCGGAATTGTATTGAGTTATAAAAGCTGTTTCATAAGATGTATGTTGTCCTCTCTGTTTGCTGATAATGCAACATTCTGTGATTTTTTTTTATCAGTTCTGTATCATAACCCCTTTCAATGAATTTATTTTCTAGTACCATTGATTGCGTTTTAAAATCTACATCTGAACAATTTTTTCTGAGCCTCATAAACTGACTCTTCAGAATATTCAGTTTCCATAGATCATTGTGGCAACTATTAAAATGTACATAATTGTTTGAATCTACCGGTTTAAAAAAAGTTTTGGTTTTGATTTGGTTATTCATAATTTAAACTGTGATATCTAGATAATTAATTGATTTAGTGTTGTATTCGTATGTAAAAGAAAGACCCCAAGTGTTGTGGTTGAGATCTTCCGTAAATAAATGTAATAAGTCTATACCGCCAGTCCATATAAAAAAGAGATCATCTATGTATCTCTTAAAGTGTACGAGGTTTGCGCTCCAGGGGGTATCTATAATATTTGTTTGTTCAAATAGTCCCATAAACAAAATTTGCGTAACTGGGCGCAAACCTAGTACCCATTGCTGTACCCTTTTTTTGTAAAAAATAATGTCCATTAAAGTTAAAATAATTATTATTTAATAGAAAATCTATACATTTTAGGATAAAATCTGCTTGTTGGATAGGTATATTATCATCATTATGTAGGAAGTGTTTGATAGCATTGAGTCCTAAGTTATGTTGAATGTTGGTATAAAGAGAACTTACATCGCAAGTTACAAGAAGTAAGTTCTCATTCCAGTCTATATCCTTCAGAATATTCAGAAAATCTGTAGAGTCTTTTAAATGGGTAGATAGTTTTTTAACATAGGGTTGTAAAAATCTGTCAACGTATTGGGAAAGGTTGGATGTAAGTGAGTTGATACCTGAAATTATGGGTCTGCCGGGGGGTTTGGTGAGGGATTTATGTATTTTTGGTAGATAATAAAATATTGGAGTAACTGGAGTGGTCTGTTTTAAAAATTGTAATTCTTTCTCATTCAGTATATTTTCTTTTTTAGCTTCAAATAATATCTCATCTAAATTTGACATCATATCTTTAACTGGATTACATTCTAATTTGGTATGTTTCTTTATCGTCTAGAAGTCTGTGAGCTTCCTCTAGGTAATCAGAGGTGTCAAGAAGTACTACTCCTCCCCCTTTGTCGGCCATCTTGATTATAATGTCAGGGTTGTTTTTTTAATTCTTTTATTACTTCATTCTCTTTTTTGGTAAGATTATATTTTGTTCGGGTTTTAGCATTGTATTTGTAAATATCATCTTTAACTGCTTTTTCAAATAATTCTATGTATTTTCCTTTTCTTGGGTTGGATAAAAGTTAGATTTAGCTTTCAATTCTGTATGTGTGTAAAATTCTCTTATGGAGTTTATTGCTATACCACTCTGTCTGTTAGCATTCTGATTTTCTATGGGATTTTTTATGAAGTATCTTTTAAGAGTAAGTTTTCTTACATATTGGTGTATATTGATAAGTGTATTAAATTTGTTTAATTTGATAGTCGGTGCAAATGAAAGTCCTTTGCTTAGGACTGTTTCTTGTTCTGTTTAAGGTTAGTTTGCTGAGGTTAAAGATCCCTGCAGTGTTCATTATCTCCACCTTTTTTCCATTCTGTTTTCCTCTCCCTCTCTTTCCTCTAGTCTTCTTTTGCCTTTTTGGACCCAATCTTTTTCTGGAAATTGATCTATATTTGTGTCCCAGGAGGTGCCCTCTGCGGCTGGGCCTTTGCCTAAAAAAGTATTAGTATTCCCAAATTCTTCATTATTGTCTTCAAATAATTTAAATCTATTTTCTAATTCGATTGGTGGAGGGGGGATATGTTGTTTGGTTGCCTCTGTAGTGGATTTATTGGGATTTCTATAATTATATGTATTATCCCTTGTATTAGTTATATTGTAACTAGCTTAGGGTTTATTTTATAGGTAAGTATTTAGTTTTAAATAGGAATAATTTAGTTAATTGTAGTAATATTATTTTGTATAATTTAAATAATATTTAAGTTAGGAGGGGTTAGGTTTAGGGTTAGACTTAGGTTTAGGGGTTAATACATTTAATATAGTGGCAGTGACGTTGGGGGCAGCAGATTAGGGGTTAATAAATGTAGGTAGGTGTCAGCGATGTTAGGGACGGCAGATTAGGGGTTAATAAAATTTAACTAGTGTTTGCGAGGCAGGAGTGGGGCGGTTTAGGGGTTAATATATTTATTTAAGTGGCGGCGATGTCCAGTCGGCAGATTAGGGGTTAAAAACTTTATTTAAGTGGCGGCGATGTGGGGGGGGGGGGGCTCGGTTTAGGGGTTAATAGGGAGTTTATGGGTGTTAGTGTACTTTTTAGCCCTTTAGTTAAGAGTTTTATGTTACGGCGTCAGCCCATAAAACTCTTAACTACTGACTTTTAAATGCGGTAACAGTCTTGACAGGAGAGGGTGTACCGCTCATTTTTTCCAAGACTCGTCATACCGGCGTTAGGAAAATCCCATTGAAAAGATAGGATACGCAATTGACGTAAGGGGATTTGCGGTAGCCTCGAGTCGTGGAAAAAAAGTGAGTGGTACACCTGTACTTGCAAGACTCGTAATACCAGCGGGAGTTAAAAAGCAGCGTTGGGGCCTCTCAACGCTGCTTTTTAAGGCTAACGCAAGACTCGTAATCTAGGCGATTGATTGCAAAGAGGACTAAGGGGAAGAGTCCTTTCCTTCCTCAGATTAACAAGTGTAGGAGATCAGCTTCAGGTTTTTTAGGCAACATCTGCAGTTTCTTGCCTCCAAGAATGCCTCTGTCAAAAAGCCATTTTGGCCCAAACATGGAAGGCCTATTCTTCCTGAAGAGGAAGGGGTTTGGGCTGCAGGATTTACCTGTTGGGGCTCGATTTTACTACTTCAAGGATTCCTGGGTAAGTGTGATTTGATATGTTTGAGCTATAGCTATTGTAACAATCTGTTACTTTTTAGAATTCAGTAGGAAACCTCCTAGTTGCCGTTTAGTTCAAACACAGATTCCTCAAGATGGCAGCAAGAGAGTGACAATGTTCCATAATATCAACAGGTTCATCTTGAAGAGATTCACAGTTTCTCTTCCAGGATGTTTCTGGCAAAGAAGAAAGACAGAGCATAGAAGCCAGTTCTGGATTTATGATCATTTAATCACTTCCTAAAGCCACAAAAGTTTAAAATGTAGTCTCTACTGACAGTCATATTTGTATTTATTGTCTATAGATCTAAAGGGTGGATATTTCTTCTATAAGATACGACAAGTCCACGGATTCATCCTTTACTTGTGGGATATTATCCTCCTGCTAACAGGAAGTGGCAAAGAGCACCACAGCAAAGCTGTCTATATAGCTCCTCCCTTAACTCCACCCTCCAGTCATTCTCTTTGCCTACTCTAAGTACTAGGAAGGGTAAAGTGAAAGAGGTGATAAAATGTTAGTTTTTATTTTCTTCAAGATTTCTACCCTGGCTAAGCGTACAACTATACCTATTGAGGACAGTTGTGCTTTCAAAGATCCTATGGTTAAAAAATTAGAAGGTCTTCTAAAGAAAATATTTATTCATCAGGGTTTTCTTCTGCAACCTATAGCGTGCATTGTTCCTTTAACTACTGCAGCTGCGTTTTGGTTCGAGGCTCTAGAGGAGGCTCTTAAGGTTGAGACCCCATTAGATGATATTCTGGATAGAATTAGGGCTCTCAAGCTTGCTAATTCTTTCATTACAGATGCCGCTTTTCAACTGGCTAAATTAGCAGCAAAGAATTCAGGTTTTGCTATTTTAGCGCGTAGAGCGTTATGGCTTAAGTCCTGGTCTGCTGACGTGTCATCAAAATCTAAGCTTTTAGCCATTCCTTTCAAGGGTCTGAACTGAAAGAGATCATTTCAGACATCACTGGAGGAAAAGGTCATGCCCTTCCTCAGGATAAGCAAGAAAGGAAATGGTTGTCACTAAAGTCCGTGTGTAGTATAGTGAGCCAAGCCTGGCACCGTGACTTAATATAACACAAAACACCCCCAAACAATTGTATAGTGAGCCAAAATAGAGAGGTGTACCTGTAGCACCAAAGTGAGAAAGTCCTTGTAACAACGGAACAACATCCGATGGCAGCGTGTCTGCCGACTTCTCTTCCTTCCGCCTCTCGCAAAACCCGGTCTGCAGCTCGATACGCGTCACCGCGTGACGTAGGAGAAAGGGGGTGTGTGCGAAAGTCAGCGTATTCACCCGGTCCGGCAGCAAAAGAGGAGTTAGAGACCTGGGCTCAAATGCTGGTAAAAGACATCACAAATGAAGAAGTGGAGTCCCAGGTGAATATAGTAAAAACAGTCCTTTATTATAAACGTTTAAAACGGAAATTCTTGTGAGACGCAGCTAATCCGGATACTTCTCTGCTTGCTAACAGTTAATGACACATGTAAATAGGTTGCAATCTTATCATGCAAAACGTGTTTGCTTAATAGGAAAGACAAACTAGTTAACTATTTACAAAGCCTAAACCACGGCTTCTCATTATATCAAGTACTTCAGATTAGATTGAAATATATTTTACTCTTTTCAATTCTTTTGTTTCCAAATATGGTTAGCCTGATTTACTCTGTGCAAAGATATAAAGTCTGCCATCTCAGTTGTTAAATCAGCACCACCTGAAATTATATGAAAGGTGAATGTATGAACACTGTATAAATATATCCAGTTGTCGCCACACTATTGCAGTGTTTAACATTCCTCTTTCTACACATACCACAGAAACATTTCCTGCAGTTGAGGTCTATTTATTTAATTTAAATTCTTCTGATTTTAGGGACAAACACGTAAGCCTTACAATAGGTCTTCTACACAGCGTAAGAACGCCTCTCTTTTTGTCTGGTTTACATCGAGAAAGATGGAATCTCCCCCTTGGAGGAGAATCTTTGAAGTCTAGAAGATACCCCTGGGTCACGATTTTTAAAGCCCAGGAGTCCTGAACGTCTCTTGCCCAAGCCTGAGCAAAAAGAGAAAGTCTGCCCCCTACTAGATCCGGTCCCGGATTGGGGGCTACCCCTTCATGCTGTCTTAGAGGCAGCAGCAGGCTTCTTGGCCTGTTTACCTTTGTTCCAAGCCTGGTTAGGTCTCCAGACTGACTTGGATTGGACAGAATTCCCCTCTTGCTTTGCTGCAGGGGAAGCTGAAGCGGGACCTTTGAAGTTCCGAAAGGAACGAAAATTATTTTGTTTGGTCCTCATCTTATTTGTCTTATCCTGAGGAAGCACAAATGAAGAAGTGGAGTCCCAGGTGAATATAGTAAAAACAGTCCTTTATTATAAACGTTTAAAACGGAAATTCTTGTGAGACGCAGCTCACTCGGTCCCAACAACAGCCTTGGAGAGGAGTAGAAAGAGCGTAGCACCAGTGGCTTACATGTTTCGGCTAAATGCCGTAATCATAGCCTAAGGTGCTATGTCTCTAAGGTAGTTAAGACAGGTAGAAAACAATCTGATTGGCTAAAACACTGAAAGTGTAATTAAAAGAAAGAAACGCCCAATCTAGCACATCCTGATTGTACAATTAAATTAACCCTATGTATGTCTTACCTATATGTTTTACAAAATACAAAGTATATGACAGCAAGTATATATTTAGGAATATAATCGTGATGGAGAGTGACACAATAGCAACTAGGAGAATGGCACATTGATGAAATATGACTGAAAAGAAAGAACCTATATTTCAGTTAATGGCAAGCTGGAAAATACAGCTTGCAATAGCTTCGATAAATATATTAACTGAATAGGTATAGTGAGTTGGTATAGATACCAACTCACTAGAAATACAAAAAATACAAACAGTACAAAAGATGGTCCATGTCACAGACATAGTACCCATAATTGGTATATCAGTAATCTGTTGCATGTGATGTTCAGAAAAGTCAAAGCAAAAATACACATCGATGTATGTGAATATATGAATATAGAATATGGACAAAAGGGGGTACAAGGGAGCAAGTTACAGGTCACTAACACTATATAAAAGTATGTGTGATATAAACAGCAGGAATATGTCAATATCATGCATGGACCACTCATAAATACCCCCTCTGTCTATAGCTATGTTAACGATGTGTAGTATGTAAATATATAGATTTGTAAATATGTAAATATGTGTTGATTCACTCCCAAAAATTGATCAAATCAAATTTGGAGTTCAGACCCTGAGGGAGTCTGGTTTTTAATTGAAAGATCCAATAGGTTTCACGTTTAGCTAAAACTTTGTCTATATCACCCCCCCTATTGGGGACTTTGGCTTGTTCAATAGCTGTCCATCTAAAGGAGTCTAGGCTACAATTGTGTTTGGTGGCAAAATGTTGCACTAGGGGAGTTGTGGCCTTACCCCTTGTTAGGGAGGAGATATGTTCTCTTATTCTTGAGTTGACGTCCCTAGACGTGAGACCAACATATTGAACATTGCAGAAAATGCAAGTGACAAGGTATATGACATAGGTACTGGTACAGTTTAAACAGGATTTGATGGAATAGGTAGTCCCTGTTACTGTAGATTTAAATTCACTCGTGGTTTGTACATAGTCACATGGTCTACACTTTTTGTGTCCACATTTATACATGCCCTGATGTCTCAACCAAGAGCTAGTATGTTGTGTTGTGGGCCTAAGTTGTGTAGGAGAAAGTATAGAAGCTAGAGTGGCGCACTTCTTATAAGAACATCTAATACCATTTTTTACTACATCAGTTAACTTGTCATCTGCAATTAGTAGGGGAAAGTGTTTTTTGATTATATTGCAAACTTCATGGTATTGAGCACTATATTCAGTAACAAAATGTAAACCTTGAAAGTTGCTATTTGTGTTCTTGCATCTATCAAGTAGCATAGACTGTCTGGGGATAAGGTCCACCTGTTGTCTTGCCTGTTTAATATGTCTTTTGGAGTATTGTCTAGATCTAAGTCTATTTTCTAGTTGACTTGCCTCATGTTTGTAATCTTCCTCTTTGCTGCAATTCCTTTTTATCCTCATAAACTGGCCTTTGGCCACAGCATAGGCAGTATTGGTAGGATGACAGGAATTTGCATGCAAAAGAGTATTGCCTGTTATTGGCTTGCGAAAGACCTTTGTGGAGATTGTGCCATCACGATTGCCACTTAGGGTTAGGTCAAGGTAGTCAATGTTGACAGTATCAGAGATGAAGGTGAAACTCAAGTTCAACTCATTCTGATTCAGCCAAGAGACAAATTTAGGCACCTCATCTATAGGTCCAGACCAAATGCAAAGCAGGTCATCTATGTATCTCTTATAGAAATACATAGATGACCTGTAGGGATTACCATCTACATAGATGCAATTGATTTCCCAATAACCAAGGTACAGATTCGCATAAGAGGGGGCAAATTTCGCCCCCATTGCTGTACCTCTTTTCTGGAGGTAATAGTCAGTCTCAAAACAGAAAAAATTGTGTGTAAGTAAAAATTCCAGCACACGGATGATGAAGGTTTGAAAGTCTTCAGTATAATCTGTATAGTTTACTAAAAAGTATTTTATGGCCTTGATACCTTCTGGGTGGGGTATAGATGAGTACAAAGAGACTGCATCTATTGTAACCCACACAAAACTATCTTTCCATTTGAGATTTGACAATAGGTTGATAATGTGTTTTGTATCTTTAGTATAGGAAAGTAAGGTGTTTACTAACGGTTGCAGAATAGCATCAAGCCAAGATGAAAGTCTCTCTAATAGGGAATCTACCCCACTAACAATGGGGCGTCCCTTGACATTGGTTAAAGATTTATGAACCTTTGGAAATAGGTGGAACATGGGTGTCTTGGGATGTTGTACATACAGAAATGAAGCAGTCTGTTCGTTCAGAAACCCATGTTCCACACCATCATCCAAAATTTCAAGGAGTTCCCTTTTAAATCTAGCTGTGGGATTAGTGGTCAAAGGAATGTATTCCTGTGGATTGTGCAATTGACGGTGTGCTTCCGCTATATAATCTGATTTATCAAGGACAACAATGCTACCACCTTTATCGGCCGGACGTATGACAATACTTGTGTCATTTTGTAAAGAGGTCATAGCTTGCCTCAATCTTTTCGGCAAGTTTTGAGTATACCCTGTGGGATTGTCATTAAGAGTTTGTAAATCTCGTTCAACCCGAGAGTGAAATGTCTCTATAATCTGACCCCTACTTTGAATAGGATAGAATTTTGATTTTTCTTTAAAGGTGGCAGCATTGTTGATTGTTCCCTGATTGGAAAAAGATTCAGAGTATAAATGTTGCAAATTTAGAACATCACATGCCTCAGTAAAGGATTCTATAGTATGTGGATTCGAAGTCGGATTATCACTATACAAAGTACCTTCTGAGGCATTGGCAGAAAAATGTTTTTTCAAAGTAATATTTCTGACAAGACGATTCACATCTATCATTGTCTGAAATATATCAAATTTTGTCGTAGGAGCAAAGCCTAGGCCTAAGCTAAGTAGTTCTAGCTGATCTTTAGTAAGTTGAAGGGAAGATAGGTTGATAACTGAGTCTACTTGTATTTCGTTAGAGTACGATTTCCCCTCACCGGATACCTGTCTGAATTGTCTGGATTGGTTTGTAATATAACTCCTATTCCCTGTGGTGTCTGTGCCAGAGGAAAAACTCCCTACACACACATAGGTACTGGTAATAGTATGTGTGATCAATCCACTCTAGAACAGGTTTTTCCTCTGGCACAGACACCACAGGGAATAGGAGTTATATTACAAACCAATCCAGACAATTCAGACAGGTATCCGGTGAGGGGAAATCGTACTCTAACGAAATACAAGTAGACTCAGTTATCAACCTATCTTCCCTTCAACTTACTAAAGATCAGCTAGAACTACTTAGCTTAGGCCTAGGCTTTGCTCCTACGACAAAATTTGATATATTTCAGACAATGATAGATGTGAATCGTCTTGTCAGAAATATTACTTTGAAAAAACATTTTTCTGCCAATGCCTCAGAAGGTACTTTGTATAGTGATAATCCGACTTCGAATCCACATACTATAGAATCCTTTACTGAGGCATGTGATGTTCTAAATTTGCAACATTTATACTCTGAATCTTTTTCCAATCAGGGAACAATCAACAATGCTGCCACCTTTAAAGAAAAATCAAAATTCTATCCTATTCAAAGTAGGGGTCAGATTATAGAGACATTTCACTCTCGGGTTGAACGAGATTTACAAACTCTTAATGACAATCCCACAGGGTATACTCAAAACTTGCCGAAAAGATTGAGGCAAGCTATGACCTCTTTACAAAATGACACAAGTATTGTCATACGTCCGGCCGATAAAGGTGGGTAGCATTGTTGTCCTTGATAAATCAGATTATATAGCGGAAGCACACCGTCAATTGCACAATCCACAGGAATACATTCCTTTGACCACTAATCCCACAGCTAGATTTAAAAGGGAACTCCTTGAAATTTTGGATGATGGTGTGGAACATGGGTTTCTGAACGAACAGACTGCTTCATTTCTGTATGTACAACATCCCAAGACACCCATGTTCCACCTATTTCCAAAGGTTCATAAATCTTTAACCAATGTCAAGGGACGCCCCATTGTTAGTGGGGTAGATTCCCTATTAGAGAGACTTTCATCTTGGCTTGATGCTATTCTGCAACCGTTAGTAAACACCTTACTTTCCTATACTAAAGATACAAAACACATTATCAACCTATTGTCAAATCTCAAATGGAAAGATAGTTTTGTGTGGGTTACAATAGATGCAGTCTCTTTGTACTCATCTATACCCCACCCAGAAGGTATCAAGGCCATACAATACTTTTTAGTAAACTATACAGATTATACTGAAGACTTTCAAACCTTCATCATCCGTGTGCTGGAATTTTTACTTACACACACTTTTTTCTGTTTTGAGACTGACTATTACCTCCAGAAAAGAGGTACAGCAATGGGGGCGAAATTTGCCCCCTCTTATGCGAATCTGTACCTTGGTTATTGGGAAATCAATTGCATCTATGGAGATGGTAATCCCTACAGGTCATCTATGTATTTCTATAAGAGATACATAGATGACCTGCTTTGCATTTGGTCTGGACCTATAGATGAGGTGCCTAAATTTGTCTCTTGGCTGAATCAGAATGAGTTGAACTTGAGTTTCACCTTCATCTCTGATACTGTCAACATTGACTACCTTGACCTAACCCTAAGTGGCAATCGTGATGGCACAATCTCCACAAAGGTCTTTCGCAAGCCAATAACAGGCAATACTCTTTTGCATGCAAATTCCTGTCATCCTACCAATACTGCCTATGCTGTGGCCAAAGGCCAGTTTATGAGGATAAAAAGGAATTGCAGCAAAGAGGAAGATTACAAACATGAGGCAAGTCAACTAGAAAATAGACTTAGATCTAGACAATACTCCAAAAGACATATTAAACAGGCAAGACAACAGGTGGACCTTATCCCCAGACAGTCTATGCTACTTGATAGATGCAAGAACACAAATAGCAACTTTCAAGGTTTACATTTTGTTACTGAATATAGTGCTCAATACCATGAAGTTTGCAATATAATCAAAAAACACTTTCCCCTACTAATTGCAGATGACAAGTTAACTGATGTAGTAAAAAATGGTATTAGATGCTCTTATAAGAAGTGCGCCACTCTAGCTTCTATACTTTCTCCTACACAACTTAGGCCCACAACACAACATACTAGCTCTTGGTTGAGACATCAGGGCATGTATAAATGTGGACACAAAAAGTGTAGACCATGTGACTATGTACAAACCACAAGTGAATTTAAATCTACAGTAACAGGGACTACCTATTCCATCAAATCCTGTTTAAACTGTACCAGTACCTATGTCATATACCTTGTCACTTGCATTTTCTGCAATGTTCAATATGTTGGTCTCACGTCTAGGGACGTCAACTCAAGAATAAGAGAACATATCTCCTCCCTAACAAGGGGTAAGGCCACAACTCCCCTAGTGCAACATTTTGCCACCAAACACAATTGTAGCCTAGACTCCTTTAGATGGACAGCTATTGAACAAGCCAAAGTCCCCAATAGGGGGGGTGATATAGACAAAGTTTTAGCTAAACGTGAAACCTATTGGATCTTTCAATTAAAAACCAGACTCCCTCAGGGTCTGAACTCCAAATTTGATTTGATCAATTTTTGGGAGTGAATCAACACATATTTACATATTTACAAATCTATATATTTACATACTACACATCGTTAACATAGCTATAGACAGAGGGGGTATTTATGAGTGGTCCATGCATGATATTGACATATTCCTGCTGTTTATATCACACATACTTTTATATAGTGTTAGTGACCTGTAACTTGCTCCCTTGTACCCCCTTTTGTCCATATTCTATATTCATATATTCACATACATCGATGTGTATTTTTGCTTTGACTTTTCTGAACATCACATGCAACAGATTACTGATATACCAATTATGGGTACTATGTCTGTGACATGGACCATCTTTTGTACTGTTTGTATTTTTTGTATTTCTAGTGAGTTGGTATCTATACCAACTCACTATACCTATTCAGTTAATATATTTATCGAAGCTATTGCAAGCTGTATTTTCCAGCTTGCCATTAACTGAAATATAGGTTCTTTCTTTTCAGTCATATTTCATCAATGTGCCATTCTCCTAGTTGCTATTGTGTCACTCTCCATCACGATTATATTCCTAAATATATACTTGCTGTCATATACTTTGTATTTTGTAAAACATATAGGTAAGACATACATAGGGTTAATTTAATTGTACAATCAGGATGTGCTAGATTGGGCGTTTCTTTCTTTTAATTACACTTTCAGTGTTTTAGCCAATCAGATTGTTTTCTACCTGTCTTAACTACCTTAGAGACATAGCACCTTAGGCTATGATTACGGCATTTAGCCGAAACATGTAAGCCACTGGTGCTACGCTCTTTCTACTCCTCTCCAAGGCTGTTGTTGGGACCGAGTGAGCTGCGTCTCACAAGAATTTCCGTTTTAAACGTTTATAATAAAGGACTGTTTCTCCAACATAGGTGTGTCCGGTCCACGGCGTCATCCTTACTTGTGGGATATTCTCCTCCCCAACAGGAAATGGCAAAGAGCCCAGCAAAGCTGGTCACATGATCCCTCCTAGGCTCCGCCTACCCCAGTCATTCTCTTTGCCGTTGTACAGGCAACATCTCCACGGAGATGGCTTAGAGTTTTTTAGTGTTCTGACTGTGGGGAAACCAAGGTTCCTTCTCATTTAACTATATGTATTTTATGTCATAAAAAAAAATTTAGTAAAAATGATGCCCAAGATGATTCCTCAAGTGAGGGGAGTAAGCATGGTACTGCATCATCCCCTCCTTCGTCTACACCAGTCTTGCCCATACAGGAGGCCCCTAGTACATCTAGTGCGCCAATACTCCTTACTATGCAACATTTAACGGCTGTAATGGATAATTCTATCAAAAACATTTTAGCCAATATGCCCACTTATCAGCGAAAGCGCGACTGCTCTGTTTTAGAAAATTCTGTAGAGCATGAGAACGCTGATGATATGGTTTCTGAAGGGCCCCTACACCAGTCTGAGGGGGCCAGGGAGGTTTTGTCTGAGGGAGAAATTTCAGATTCAGGAAACATTTCTCAACAAGCTGAACCTGATGTGATTACTTTTAAATTTAAGTTGGAACATCTCCGCGCTCTGCTTAAGGAGGTGTTATCCAATTTGGATGATTGTGATTATCTGGTCATTCCAGAACCACTATGTAAAATGGAAAAGTTCTTAGAGGCCCCGGGGCCCCCCGAAGCTTTTCCTATATCCAAGCGGGTGGCGTACATTGTTAGTAAAGAATGGGACAGGCCCGGTATACCTTTAGTACCTCCCCCCATATTTATAAAATTGTTTTCCTATAGTCGACCCCAGAAAGGACTGATGGCAGACAGTCCCCAAGGTCGAGGGGGGCGGTTTCTACTCTACACAAGCGCGCCACTATACCCATAGAAGATAGTTGTGCTTTCCAAGATCCTATGGATAAAAAATTAGAAGGTCTGCTAAAGATGTTTGTTCAGCAAGGTTCCCTTCTACAACCAATTGCATGCATTGTCCCTGTCACTGCAGCCGCGTGTTTCTAGTTTGATGAGCTAGGAAAGGCGATTATTAGTAATTCTTCTTCTTATGAGGAGATTATGGACAGAATTCGTGCTCTTAAATTGGCTAATTCTTTCACCCTAGACGCCACCTTGCAATTGGCTAGGTTAGCGGCGAAAAAATTCTGGGTTTGCTATTGTGGCGCAGAGCGCTTTGGTTAAAATCTTGGGCAGCGGATGCGTCTTCCAAGAACAAGTTGCTTGACATTCCTTTCAAGGGGAAAACACTCTTTGGCCCTGACTTGAAAGAGATTATCTCTGATATCACTGGGGGCAAGGGCCACGCCCTTCCTCAGGATAGGTCTTTTCAAGACCAAAAATAAACCTAAGTTTCGTCCCTTTCGCAGAAACGGATCAGCCCCAAGGGCTACGTCCTCTAAGCAGGAAGGTAATACTTCTCAAGCCAATCCAGCCTGGAGACCTATGCAAGGCTGGAGCAAAGGAAAGCAGGCCAGGAAACCTGCCACTGCTACCAAGACAGCATGAAATGCGGGCCCCCCACCAGATCCGGTCCCGGATCTGGTGGGGGGCAGACTCTCTCTCTTCGCTCAGGCTTGGGAAAGAGATGTTCTGGATCCTTGGGCGCTAGAAATAGTCTCCCAAGGTTATTCTCTGGAGTTCAAGGGGCTTCCTCCAAGGGGGAGGTTCCACAGGTCTCAGTTGTCTTCAGACCACATAAGAAGACAGGCATTCTTACATTGGGTAGAAGACCTGCTAAAAATGGGAGTGATTCATCCTGTTCCATTAGGAGAACAAGGGATGGGGTTCTACTCCAATCTGTTCATAGTTCCCAAAAAAGAGGGAACGTTCAGACCAATCTTAGATCTCAAGATCTTGAACAAGTTTCTCAAGGTTCCATCGTTCAAGATGGAAACCATTCGAACACTTCTTCCTTCCATCCAGGAAGGTCAATTCATGACCAAGGTGGATTTCAAGGATGCGTATCTACATATTCCTATCCACAAGGAACATCATCGGTTCCTAAGGTTTGCATTCCTGGACAAGCATTTCCAGTTCGTGGCATTTTCTTTCGGATTAGCCACTGCTCCTAGGATTTTCTCATAGGTACTAGGGTCCCTTCTGGCGGTGCTAAGACCAAGGGGCATTGCTGTAGTACCTTACTTGGACGACATTCTGATTCGAGCGTCGTCCCTTCCTCAAGTAAAGGCTCACACGGACATTGTCCTGGCCTTTCTCAGATCTCACGGATGGAAAGTGAACGTGGAAAAGAGTTCTCTATCTCCGTCAACGAGGGTTCCCTTCTTGGGAACTATAATAGACTCCTTAGAAATGAGGATTTTTCTGACAGAAGCCAGAAAAACAAAACTTCTAGACTCTTGTCGGATACTTCATTCTGTTCCTCTTCCTTCCATAGCGCAGTGCATGGAAGTGATAGGTTTGATGGTAGCGGCAATGGACATAGTTCCTTTTGTGCGCATTCATCTAAGACCATTACAACTGTTCATGCTCAGTCAGTGGAATGGGGACTATTCAGACTTGTCTCCGAAGATACAAGTAAATCAGAGGACCAGAGACTCATTCCGTTGGTGGCTGTCCCTGGACAACCTGTCACAAGGGATGACCTTCCGCAGACCAGAGTGGGTCATTGTCACGACCAACGCCAGTCTGATGGGCTGGGGCGCGGTCTGGGGATCCCTGAAAGCTCAGGGTCTTTGGTCTCGGGTAGAATCTCTTCTACCGATAAATATTCTGGAACTGAGAGCGATATTCAATGCTCTCAAAGCTTGGCCTCAGCTAGCGAGGGCCAAGTTCATTCATCAACCATCAGGGGGGAACAAGGAGTTCCCTAGCGATGGAAGAAGTGACCAAAATCATTCTATGGGCGGAGTCTCACTCCTGCCACCTGTCTGCTATCCACATCCCAGGAGTGGAAAATTGGGAAGCGGATTTTCTGATTCGTCAGACATTGCATCCGGGGGAGTGGGAACTCCATCCGGAAATCTTTGCCCAAGTCACTCAACCGTGGGGCATTCCAGACATGGATCTGATGGCCTCTCGTCAGAACTTCAGAGTTCCTTACTACGGGTACAGATCCAGGGATCCCAAGGCGGCTCTAGTGGATGCACTAGTAGCACCTTGGACCTTCAAACTAGCTTATGTGTTCCCGCCGTTTCCTCTCATCCCCAGGCTGGTAGCCAGGATCAATCAGGAGAGGGCGTCGGTGATTTTGATAGCTCCTGCGTGGCCACGCAGGACTTGGTATGCAGATCTGGTGAATATGTCATCGGCTCCACCATGGAAGCTACCTTTGAGAGACCTTCTTGTTCTAGGTCCGTTCGACCCACTCCAGCTGACTGCTTGGAGATTGAACGCTTGATCTTATCAAAGCGAGGGTTCTCAGATTCTGTTATTAATACTCTTGTTCAGGCCTGAAAGCCTGTAACCAGAAAAATTACCACATAATTTGGTATATCTGTTGGTGTGAATCTGCAGGATTCCCTTGGGACAAGGTTAAGATTCCTAAGAGTCTATCCTTCCTTCGAGAAGGATTGGAAAAAGGATTATCTGCAAGTTCCTTGATGGGACAGATTTCTGCCTTGTCTGTGTTACTTCACAAAAAGCTGGCAGCTGTGCCAGATGTTCTAGCCTTTGTTCAGGCTCTGGTTAGAATCAAGCCTGTTTACAAAATTTTGACTCCTCCTTGGAGTCTCAACCTAGTTCTTTCAGTTCTTCAGGGGGTTCCGTTTGAACCCTTACATTCCGTTGATATTAAGTTATTATCTTGGAAAGTTTTGTTTTTGGTTGCAATTTCTTCTGCTAGAAGAGTTTCAGAATTATCTGCTCTGCAGTGTTCTTCTCCTTATCTGGTGTTCCATGCAGATAAGGTGGTTTTGCGTACTAAACCTGGTTTTCTTCCAAAAGTTGTTTCTAACAAAAACATTAACCAGGAGATAGTTGTGCCTTCTTTGTGTCCTAATCCAGTTTCAAAGAAGGAACGTTTGTTGCACAACTTGGATGTAGTTCGTGCTCTCAAATTTTACTTAGCAGCTACTAAGGATTTCAGACAAACTTTGTCTTTGTTTGTTGTTTATTCTGGTAAACGGAGAGGTCAAAAAGCAACTTCTACCTCTCTCTCCTTCTGGATTAAAAGCATTATCCGATTGGCTTATGAGACTGCCGGACGGCAGCCTCCTGAAAGAATCACAGCTCACTCCACTAGGGCTGTGGCTTCCACATGGGCCTTCAAGAACGAGGCTTCTGTTGATCAGATATGTAAGGCAGCGACTTGGTCTTCACTGCACACTTTTTCTAAATTTTACAAATTTGATACTTTTGCTTCTTCTGAGGCTATTTTTGGGAGAAAGGTTTTGCAAGCCGTGGTGCCTTCCATTTAGGTGACCTGATTTGCTCCCTCCCTTCATCCGTGTCCTAAAGCTTTGGTATTGGTTCCCACAAGTAAGGATGACGCCGTGGACCGGACACACCTATGTTGGAGAAAACAGAATTTATGTTTACCTGATAAATTACTTTCTCCAACGGTGTGTCCGGTCCACGGCCCGCCCTGGTTTTTTTAATCAGGTCTGATAATTTATTTTCTTTAACTACAGTCACCACGGTAACATATGGTTTCTCCTATGCAAATATTCCTCCTTAACGTCGGTCGAATGACTGGGGTAGGCGGAGCCTAGGAGGGATCATGTGACCAGCTTTGCTGGGCTCTTTGCCATTTCCTGTTGGGGAGGAGAATATCCCACAAGTAAGGATGACGCCGTGGACCGGACACACCGTTGGAGAAAGTAATTTATCAGGTAAACATAAATTCTGTTTTTTACTATATTCACCTGGGACTCCACTTCTTCATTTGTGCTTCCTCAGGATAAGACAAATAAGATGAGGACCAAACAAAATAATTTTCGTTCCTTTCGGAACTTCAAAGGTCCCGCTTCAGCTTCCCCTGCAGCAAAGCAAGAGGGGAATTCTGTCCAATCCAAGTCAGTCTGGAGACCTAACCAGGCTTGGAACAAAGGTAAACAGGCCAAGAAGCCTGCTGCTGCCTCTAAGACAGCATGAAGGGGTAGCCCCCGATCCGGGACCGGATCTAGTAGGGGGCAGACTTTCTCTTTTTGCTCAGGCTTGGGCAAGAGACGTTCAGGACTCCTGGGCTTTAAAAATCGTGACCCAGGGGTATCTTCTAGACTTCAAAGATTCTCCTCCAAGGGGGAGATTCCATCTTTCTCGATGTAAACCAGACAAAAAGAGAGGCGTTCTTACGCTGTGTAGAAGACCTATTGTAAGGCTTACGTGTTTGTCCCTAAAATCAGAAGAATTTAAATTAAATAAATAGACCTCAACTGCAGGAAATATTTCTGTGGTATGTGTAGAAAGAGGAATGTTAAACACTGCAATAGTGTGGCGACAACTGGATATATTTATACAGTGTTCATACATTCACCTTTCATATAATTTCAGGTGGTGCTGATTTAACAACTGAGATGGCAGACTTTATATCTTTGCACAGAGTAAATCAGGCTAACCATATTTGGAAACAAAAGAATTGAAAAGAGTAAAATATATTTCAATCTAATCTGAAGTACTTGATATAATGAGAAGCCGTGGTTTAGGCTTTGTAAATAGTTAACTAGTTTGTCTTTCCTATTAAGCAAACACGTTTTGCATGATAAGATTGCAACCTATTTACATGTGTCATTAACTGTTAGCAAGCAGAGAAGTATCCGGATTAGGAGATATGATTAAGTGAAACTTGGAGGTTGAGTCCGTTAATTATAAAACAAAGCATGAATCCGGTATTAGTTTATGAAACAATTAGCTGCCGAGTCACTTACCGGTAAGGACAGTGTAAGGTTTAGGGTATGGAGATGAGAGGAGACGATAGTCTTTTTGGAGCAGAGTTGCGGCATGCAATACGGTGAAATCCCTATGTCGGGTGTAGTTCCGGTGGCGTGTGACGTCACAGCCGTAGCGCTTGAGCCCAGAGCTTCTAACTGCGGTTAAGTCTGTAGCTTGGTTAGGTTGCTTGACTGCAGCTACTGTGAGTAGGTGGCACAAGAATTCCAAGCAGGTGGAAGTAAGTGAGCTACTCATTTATAGGTTAGGGGAGGGAAAAAAAAGATGTTGACGATATCAGGTGCAAGGATCTAGAGCCCAAAGGACAAAAAGAGAAATAAATATGACAGGATCCCCCTCCAAAAGATCAACTCCGGTGATCAGGACCAGGACGTTCGGGGTGGCGCCTGTGAAACTGGGTTAGGAGCCGAGGAGCAGACAAATTCGAAGCTGGTTCCCAGGAATCCTCAGGGTCAGGGTAACCCTTCCAATTAATCAAATACTGTAATGCTCCGCGTGAAATACGGGAGTCAAGGATGTGCTGAACCTCATATTCATCCTGGGGAACTGGAACAGAAGGAAGATGCAGATCCTGAACTGTATGGTGGCGCAGGCTATGATAAGGCTTCAAAAGGGAAACATGAAACGTAGGATGGGTCTTCATATGAGCTGGTAGGGATAGAGAAACAGCGTTCGGGTTTACTATCTTGTCTATAGGGAATGGTCCTATAAACGTAGAAGACAACTTCTTGGTTGGAAATGGGTAAATCGACAATGAAATCAAGGGCTATATCTGTCCAGGGACATACAGGTGTAGGAAGAGGTATCAGCTGACCCGATGGTGGTTTTCTAGTAGATTTTGAAACAGTACACACTTTACATGACTTTACAAAAACTGCTGTATCGTTCAAACAATTTGGCCACCAAAAGAATCGTGAAACTAGTTCTTGGGTTTTGTTGATCCCAGGGTGTCCGACTAGGACTGCATCATGGAGAGTGGTTAGGACTTGTTGTCTAAGGGTTGGTGGTACGTATACCTGGTGTTGATGGTAATACAACCCATCGGTATGTTGAACCAGAACCGCTTTAGGCAATGTTGTATCCTGTGTTTGTTCAGTCTTGAAGGTGTCTATCTTATCTAACGATAAGCCTATAAAGTTTTCCATTGGAATGAGAGAGTTTTCTTCTGCTGTTAATAGTGGAGGGTTAAATTGACGTGAGAGAGCATCAGCTTTTTTGTTCTTTGAGGCGGGTCTTAGGTGATAAGAAAATTGAAGCGTGCTAGAAATAGGTTCCAACGTACCTGCCGAGATTAAAGTGTTCGGTTGCTTTTGAGATATTCCAAGTTTTTGTGATACGTATATATCAAAACTGGTATCTCAGTTCCCTCGAGAAGGTGTCTCCAATGTTCCAGAGATGCCTTGATGGCCAGGAGCTCTTTATCCCCTATGGGGTAATTTATTTCAGGAGTGGTCATGACTCTGGAGTAGAAGGCTACTGGATGAAGAGGATCTGTAGGTGTTTGTCTTTGGGACAATATGGCCCCTAGTGCATAATTGGAAGCATCCACCTCTAAAATGTATTGCAGGTTGGGGTCTGGGTAACGTAGAATTGGAGCAGAGGAGAAAGTAGATTTGAGGTAGTCAAATATATATTGCAATTCTTGAGTCCATATGAATCAGCCCTCCTTTTTAGTAAGGTTGGTAAGGGGTCTAGTTAAGTCGGCAAAATTTTTTATGAATTTTCTATAGAAATTGGCGAAGCCCATGAATCTTTGGACGTCCTTCTTGGTTTTGGGTGGAGGCCAGTCTTGGATAGCAGTTACTTTGTTATTTTCCATTTGTATACCCTCCGGGGTGATTTCATAGCCAAGGAATTTGATATGTTTTGAGTGGAAAATACATTTCTCCAATTTCACATAAAGTGAATTATCTCTGAGACGTGTTAGAATAATTTTGACATGTTTTATATGTTCCTTGAGAGTGGGGGAATAAATGAGAATGTCATCTAAGTATATAACTACAAAGAGGTCAAGTAAGTCCCTGAAAATATCATTAATAAAATACTGAAAAGTGGCAGGGGCGTTACAAAGGCCAAAAGGCATCACAGTATACTTGTATAGATCATAACGAGTGCGAAAAGCTGTCAGCCATTCATGTCCTGATTTTATGCGTACCAGATTGTAGGCACCTCTAAGGTCCAATTTGGTGTAGTAAGTTGCATCTTTCAACCTGTCTATAAGTTGTGGTATTAAGGGTAACGGGTATCTGTTTTTTATTGTTCGTTTATTCAGTTCCCTATAATATATGATTGGCCTGAGAGATTGGTCTTTATTTCTGACAAAAAAGATACCAGCTCCCGCTGGGGAGGTGGAGGGGCGTATGAAGCCTTTTTGTAAATTTTCCTTCAAGTAAGATTTAAGATGTAATAACTCGGGTTCTGACAATGGGAATATATGGCCGTATGGAATATCCACCCCTGGTAACAAATCAATAGGACAATCATAAACCCTGTGAGGTGGCAATACCTCTGATTCCTTTTTACTAAATACGTCAGAAAAGGCTGAATACTCGTTGGGAAATGTATCTGGTTCTACAATAAGTAACTGTTCATGATATAAACAATTATCCTTACAATATGTGGACTCAAAGAGTACCTTAGAGGTTGACCATACAATACTAGGATCATGTTTTTGGAACCATTGAATACCTAAGATGACAGGGTACAAGGGTGACTGGATCACATCAAAAGTAACAAATTCTGTATGATGTGTATTAGTGGTAACACGTAAAGGGATGGTGTGATATGTTATAGGACCGGAAGAGATCTCGTTACCGTCTACAAAACGAAGGAGACTTGGTTTGAACTTTTTAACCAGAGGTATTTTATTTAACTGTACATAGTGTTGGTCAATATAATTGTGGCTGGCACCGGAATCAAGTATTGCTTGTGACTCTAGACGGTGGTGTTCCCACTGTAACAAAATAGGTAGAGAGCAATGATTAGTCTGTGAATGTTTTGATGAAAAGCAAATTTCTATTTTCCTGTGCTTACCATTCTTGCGTTGCAGTTGGATGCAATCTCTAACAGTATGATCCATTCCTCCACAGTACATGCATAAATCATTCACTTTACGCCTGAGCTTCTCTTGAGGGGTTAAGGGTCCTCTTATGAAGCCTAGTTCCATAGGCACTGCAGTAGACTTGGTTGTAGTCTTGTTTGGAGAGGAGGAAGCAGTATAGGTTTGTGGAAATCTTTGCACAGTGTCAGAGTGTCGTCTTTCAGAACTTCGCTCTCTTATACGTCTATCTAAGGTTATTGATAGGTCAATAAGTTGGTCGAGTGTTTCAGGTAAAGGTTGTCTGGCTAGCTCGTCTTTTAAAGCGTCAGATAGGCCCAGGCGAAATTGGTTGCGCAGGGACAAATCGTTCCAGAGAGTATCAGTGGACCACTTTTTAAAGTCGGTAATGTACTCTTCAACTTGTCTTTTGCTTTGGCGAAGTGACCGCATTGCAGTTTCAGCTGAGAGCTGTTTGAAGGGGTCGTCGTATAACTGAGCCATAGCTTTAAAAAATTGATCGAGTGAATACAGTATTGGGTCGTTAGTCTCAAAAAAAAGATTGGCCCATATTCGTGGTTCACCACGTAAATAAGATATAGTGGTATGTACCTTTAAGTGGTCATTGGGGTAGGTCTTGGGTTTTAGCTGAAAATAAAGGTAACAAGAATTTTTAAATTCTCTGAATTCGTTTCTATGACCTGTGAAAGGTTGAGGTGGGCTAGGTTGTGGCTCATGTGTGCTCATGGTTACTTTAAGGGTGTCAATTTTGTCATTAATATTTGTTTAAGAGATGTATTCTCTGCCTGTAAAGCTGTCATACCCTTTCCTAAATTGTCAACGGTCTGTGTGAGAGCTTCCACATGGGAGATTAATCCTGCTGGGTCCATGGTATGGCTTGGAATTGCTGTAAGGCTTACGTGTTTGTCCCTAAAATCAGAAGAATTTAAATAAAATAAATAGACCTCAACTGCAGATAATGTTTCTGTGGTATGTGTAGAAAGAGGAATGTTAAACACTGCAATAGTGTGGGGACAACTGGATATATTTATACAGTGTTCATACATTCACCTTTCATATAATTTCAGGTGGTGCTGATTTAACAACTGAGTTGGCAGACTTTATATCTTTGCACAGAGTAAATCAGGCTAACCATATTTGGAAACAAAAGAATTGAAAAGAGTAAAATGTATTTCAATCTAATCTGAAGTACTTGATATAATGAGAAGCCGTGGTTTAGGCTTTGTAAATAGTTAACTAGTTTGTCTTTCCTATTAAGCAAACACGTTTTGCATGATAAGATTGCAACCTATTTACATGTGTCATTAACTGTTAGCAAGCAGAGAAGTATCCGGATTAGGAGATATGATTAAGTGAAACTTGGAGGTTGAGTCCGTTAATTATAAAACAAAGCATGAATCCGGTATTAGTTTATGAAACAATTAGCTGCCGAGTCACTTACCGGTAAGGACAGTGTAAGGTTTAGGGTATGGAGATGAGAGGAGACGATAGTCTTTTTGGAGCAGAGTTGCGGCATGCAATACGGTGAAATCCCTATGTCGGGTATAGTTCCGGTGGCGTGTGACGTCACAGCCGTAGCGCTTGAGCCCAGAGCTTCTAACTGCGGTTAAGTCTGTAGCTTGGTTAGGTTGCTTGACTGCAGCTACTGTGAGTAGGCGGCAAAAGAATTCCAAGCAGGTGGAAGTAAGTGAGCTACTCATTTATAGGTTAGGGGAGGGAAAAAAAAGATGTTGACGATATCAGGTGCAAGGATCTAGAGCCCAAAGGACAAAAGGAGAACAAGGTCCGAAATAAATATGACACCTATATACCATGGGAGTAATCTGCCCAGTTCCAAAAGCCGAACAGGGGCAGGGGTTTTACTCCAATCTGTTTGTGGTTCCCAAAAAAAGAGGGAACCTTCAGACCAATCTTAGATCTCAACAAATCCTAAACAAATTCCTCAGAGTCCCATCCTTCAAGATGGAGACCATTCGGACTATTTTACCAATGATCCAGGAGGGTCAATATATGACCACCGTGGATTTAAAGGATATGTATCTTCACATTCCTATCCACAAAGATCATCACCAATTCCTCAGGTTCGCTTTCCTGGACAAGCATTACCAGTTTGTGGCTCTTCCTTTCAGGTTGGCCACTGCTCCCAGAATTTTCACAAAAGTGCTAGGGTCCCTTCTGGCGGTTCTAAGGCCGCGGGGCATAGCAATGGCGCCTTATCTGGACGATATCTTAATTCAGGCGTCAACTTACCAATTAGCCAAATCTCACACGGACATCGTGTTGGCTTTTCTAAGATCTCACTGGTGGACGGTGAATGTAAAAAAGAGTTCACTTATCCCCCTCACAAGAGTTCCATTCCTGGGAACTCTGATAGATTCGGTAGACATGAAAAATTTTCTGACGGAGGTCAGGAAATCAAAGATTTTAACCACCTGCCGAGCTCTTCATTCCATTCCTCGGCCGTCAGTGGCTCAGTGAATGGAGGTAATCTGACTAATGGTAGCGGCAATGGACATAGTTCCGTTTGCTTGCATCTCAGACCACTGCAACTATGCATGCTCAAACAGTGGAATGGGGATTATGCCAATTTATCTCCTCAGATAAATCTGGATCACAAGACCAGAGACTCTCTTCTTTGGTGGTTGTCACAGGATCATCTGTCCCAGGGAATGTGTTTCCGCAGGCCAGCATGGGTCATAGTGACGACGGACGCCAGCCTATTGGGCTGGGGTGCAGTCTGGAATTCCCTGAAAGCACAGGGTGTGTGGACTCAGGAGGAGGCTCTCCTCCCGATAAATATTCTAGAACTGAGAGCGATATTCAACGCACTTCAGGCGTGGCCTAGGCTGGCTTCGGCCAGATTCATAAGATTCCAGTCGGACAATATCACGACTGTAGCATATATCAATCATCAGGGGGGAACAAAGAGTTCTCTAGCGAGGATAGAGATTTCCAAAATAATTCGATGGGCAGAGACTCACTCTTGCCATCTATCAGCAATCTATATCCCAGGAGTGGAGAACTGGGAAGCGGATTTTCTAAGTCGTCAGACTTTTCATCCGGGGGAGTGGGAACTCCATCCGGAGGTGTTGGCACAATTGATTCATCAATGGGGCACACCAGAATTGGATCTGATGGCATCTCGTCAGAATGCCAAACTTCCTTGTTACGGGTCCAGATCAAGGGATTCTCAAGCAGTACTGATAGATGTTCTAGCAGTACCTTGGTCGTTCAACCTGGCTTATGTGTTTCCACCATTTCCTCTCCTTCCTAGTTTGATTGCCAGAATCAAACAGGAGAGAGCTTAGGTGATTTTGATAGCACCTGCGTGGCCACCCAGGACTTGGTATGCAGACCTGGTGGACATGGCGTAAATATCTTTATTGGTGTGAATCCAAAGGCTACTCATGGAGTAAGATCAGGATTCCTAGGATTTTGTCCTTTCTCCAAGAAGGATTGGAGAAGGGGTTATCAGGTAGTTCCCTAAAGGGACAGATATCTGCTTTATCAATTTTACTGCACAAGCGTCTGGCAGATGTTCCAGACGTTCAGTCTTTTTGTCAGGCTTTAGTTAGAATCAAGCCTGTGTTTAAACCTGTTGCTCCGCCATGGTGTTTGAATTTAGTTCTCAAAGTTCTTCAAGGGGTTCCGTTTGAACTTATGCATTCCATAGATATTAAGCTTCTATCTTGGAAAGTTAAATAGAAAGTTTATCTTGGAAAGAAGGAGCGTCAAGTTTTACTTGCAAGCGACCAAAGATTTCCGTCAAACATCTTCTCTGTTTGTTGTCTATTCTGGAAAACATAGAGGTCAAAAAGCTACAGCTACCTCTCTTTCTTTTTGGCTGAAAAGCATCATCCGTTTGGCATACGAGACTGCTAGACAGCAGCCTCCTTAAAGAATTACAGCTCACTCTACTAGAGCGGTGGCTTCCACATGGGCTTTTAAAAATGATGCTTCTGTTGAACAGATTTGTAAGGCTGCAACTTGGTCCTCCCTTCATACCTTTTCCAAATTTTACAAATTTGATACTTTTGCTTCTTCGGAGGCTGTTTTTGGGAGAAAAGTTCTTCAAGCAGTGGTGCCTTCTGTTTAGCCATCTGTCTTGTCCCTCCCGTTCATCCGTGTCCTGTAGCTTTGGTATTGTATCCCACAAGTAAAGGATGAATCCGTGGACTCGTCGTATCTTATAGAAGAAAAGTAAATTCATGCTTACCTGATAAATTGATTTCTTCTATGATACGACAAGTCCACGGCCCGCCCTGTCAATTTAAGACAGATTGTATTTTTTTTATTTAAAACTTCAGTCACCTCTGCACCTTTTAGTTTCTCTTTTTTCTTCCTGTACCTTCGGTCGATTGACTGGGGGGTGGAGTTAAGAGAGGAGCTATATAGACAGCTCTGCTGTGGTGCTCTTTGCCACTTCCTGTTAGCAGGAGGATAATATCCCACAAGTAAAGGATGAATCTGTGGACTCGTCGTATCATAGAAGAAAGAAATTTATCAGGTAAGCATGAATTTACTTTTCCATATTCCTGTGGATCCTCCTCACACAAGGTTTTTAAGATTTGCAATAGAGCCCAGACATTTCCAGCTCCAGGTTTTTCCCCTAATTCTAGAACATCCATGATAGCATTCATTTTCTTGATTGCAGTGATTTGTGGGATGTTCCTGCTGTACTATTTTGGATGACATTCTGCTGGTAGCAGATTCAAGGAAAGAAGCCAACATTCTGGCCCAGCTGCTACTTCAGAGTCTGCACAATTTAGGATGGCTAGTAAACTGGGAAAAAAGCCACCTTATACCTTCTCAATAAGCTGTTTCTCTTGGAGCGTTGTTTAATGCACAGGACATGGTTTTCTCCGCAGCACAAGATTCACAACCTTGTAATCTACCTCTGAAAAATTCAAGTGCACAAGTCCCTTTCTGCAAGACAGTGGAAGAGATTTATAGGCAAACTGAATTCAACAATCCATGATATAAAATGGGAAAGATGAAATATGCAACCTTTTCAAATACATTTTCTCAAGCACAGGAACAGAAAAGCTGCCTTTGTCTCAGAAAATGAATCTCAAGAACCGCTGGAACTGTATTTCATGTGGTGGTCAAAGATCAACAACCGGTCTCAGGGACAGCCTCTGTCTCAACCCCAGTGGATAGAGACAACCACAGGTTCCAGCAGCCATGGAGAGCAATGTGTGGTCAATCCTAAGTTCATGGTGTTTGGAATCAGAAAAAAGCATTTCCTTCTTCAAATTTTTGGAACTCAGTACAGTGTTCCAGGCTCTGATGACGATTCAAAAGGCTTCCTCAAGGACAAGCAGCAAATATTCTTTCAGATAATGTAACAACAGTATCCTACATGAAGTTTCAGGGGAGAGACAGGAGTCCTTCTTCACTTTGCATGGTGGCACTAATCTTTCAATGAGCTCATAATCATCTTTTCTTTATAATAGCAGTTCATCTTCCAGGTCCTAAACATATTGTTGCAGAATATCTAAGCAGAAGCATAGTCATTTGCACAGAGTGGTAGTAAAACAGAGACATCTTTCTACAGATAATCAGAACATGGGGTTTTCCCCAAGAGATCTCTTGGTGAACTGGCACAATACTTAGGTGCATTGCATGTTCAGATGTTGCCCCTCAACACACAGTATGGTGGTGGATGCCGCTACAGTCCACTACCTCTGGTGCCTCGTCTGCTTTAGGGAATGAGACAGTCTCATAGTGCTTTAGTGGGACAGTCTACACCAACATTTTTATTTGTTTAAAAAGATAGATAATCCCTGTAATACTCTTTCCCCAATTTTTCATAACCAACACGGTTAACCTTGTATCTAAACCTCTGCAGAAAGCCTCTTTATCTCAGTTCTTTTGAGAGACTTGCATTTTAGCTGACTCATAAATAATTCCACTGGGATGAGCACAATGTTATCTCTATGGCACACATGAACTAGCACTAACTGTGAAAAACTGTCTAAATGCAGATAATAGGAGGCCTTCAAGGGCTTAGAAATAAGCATATGAGCCTACCTAGGTTTAGCTTAACAAAGAATACCATGAGTACAAAACAAATTTGATGATAAAAGTAAATTGGGAAGTTGTTCAAAATTACTGCCATATCTGAGTCATGAAAGTTTAATTTTGACTTGACTGTCCCTTTAAGGTTCAGGTTTCAGCAATCTCGGCAGTTTCAGGCATAATATGGGCCCTAGATTCAGTGATAATGCAGTTTTTCCAGGCTTTGTCAAGTCTTCATCTTCCTTCTAGAAACTATATTGTGAGATCTGACTCTTGTTCTTCATGCCTTGATGGACTTTTTAAACCACTTAAAGGGACAGTCAACACCAGAATTTTTGTTGTTTTTAAAGAAAGGTAATCCCTTTATTACACATTCCCCAGTTTTGCATAACCAACGCAGTTATATTAATATACATTTTACCTCTGTGATTACCTTGGGTGCGATCCGATATACGGTGTAGGTATCAGCGCAAGCGAGGGAACCGGCGCCGCCCGTAATTTCACCTCGCACATCGGGGTATTACATATACCCCGCCGGCAGTTCCTAAAGTGCCGTAAGTCGGATAAACTAGCGATGTCCAGAAATAAGCGTAACTACAAATGTCTGGAGTCGCTAGTGACTTACAGCACTTTAGAAACTGCCGGCGCCTAAGAAAACTAACTAAAATTTTAAATCTCCCGTAACTGTCTAACACGCCTCCCAAAAATAAGCCCGACAGGTATACCCCTATATCTGCAATCCCCCCTCTCACTCCTAATAATAAATGTATTAACCCCTAAACCGCCATAGCTAAAATAAACTAAAGTACAAAAAAACAACAACTAAATTTCAGAGAAAAAAAATGACAAGAAGTTTAAACTAATTACACTAATCTAAGCCCCCTAATAAAATAAAAAAGCCCCCCAAAATAATAAAATGCCCTACCCTATACTAAATTACAAATAGCCCTTAAAAGGGCCTTTTGTGGGGCATTGCCCCAAAGTAATCAGCTCTTTTACCTGTAAAAAAAAATTACAATACCCCCCCCAACATTATAACCCACCACCCACACACCCCTACTCTAAAACCCACCCAATCCCCCCTTAAAAAACCTAACACTACCCCATTGAAGATCACCCTACCTTGAGCCGTCTTCACCCAGCCGGGCACAAGTGGTCATCCGATCCGGGCAGAAGTCTTCATCCGATGGGGCAGAAGAGGACATCTAGAATGGCAGAAGTTTTCATCCTATCCAGGCAGAAGAGAACATCTGGACCGGCAGAAGGCTTCATCCAAGCGGCATCTTCTATCTTCTTCCATCCGACGAGGAGCGACTCCATCTTGAAGACATCCAGTGCGGAGCATCCTTCCAGCACGACGGACTAACGACGAATGACGGTTCCTTTAAATGACGTCATCCAAGATGGCATCCCTCGAATTTCCGATTGGCTTATAGGATTCTATCAGCCAATCGGAATTAAGGTAGGAAAAATATGATTGTTTGATTTAATCAGCCAATCGGATTGAAGTTCAATCCGATTGACTGATTGGATCAGCCAATAGAATTGACCTCGCATTCTATTGGCTGATCCAATCAGCCAATCGGATTGAACTTCAATCTGATTGGCTGATTAAATCAACCAATCAAATTTTTCCTACCTTAATTCTGATTGGCTGATAGAATCCTATCAGCCAATCGGAATTCGAGGGACGCCATCTTGTATGACGTCATTTAAAGGAACCGTCATTCGTCGAGTAGTCGTTGTGCTGGAAGGATGCTCCGCGTCGTATGTCTTCAAGATGGAGCCGCTCCTCGTCGGATGGAAGAAGATAGAAGATGCCGTTTGGATGAAGCCTTCTGCTGGTCCGGATGTCCTCTTCTGCCCGGATAGGATGAAGACTTCTGCTGGTCTGGATGTCCTCTTCTGCCCCATCGGATGAAGACTTCTGCGCGGATCGGATGACCACTTGTGCCCGGCTGGGTGAAGACGGCTCAAGGTAGGGTGATCTTCAATGGGGTAGTGTAAGTTTTGTTTAAGGGGGGATTGGGTGGGTTTTAGAGTAGGGGTGTGTGGGTGGTGGGTTGTAATGTTGGGGGGGTATTGTAATTTTTTTTTCCAGGTAAAAGAGCTGATTACTTTGGGGCAATGCCCCGCAAAAGGCCCTTTTAAGGGCTATTTGTAATTTAGTATAGGGAAGGGCATTTTATTATTTTGGCTAATTGTAGTTAACTAATTTAATTTATTTAAAGATAGTGTAGTGTTAGGTGTATTTGTAACTTAGGATAGGATTTATTTTACAGGTAATTTTGTAATCATTTTAACTAGGTAGCTATTAAATAGTTATTAACTATTTAATAGCTATTGTACCTAGTTTAAAATAAATACAAAGTTGCCTGTAAAATAAAAATAAATCCTAAAATAGCTACAATGTAATTATTATTTATATTGTAGCTATCTTAGGGTTTATTTTATAGGTAAGTATTTAGTTTTAAATAGGAATAATTTAGTTAATGATATTAATTTTATTTAGATTTATTTAAATAATAATTAAGTTAGGGGGGTTTTAGGGTTAGACTTAGGTTTAGGGGTTAATAACTTTATTATAGTGGCGGCGACGTTGGCGGCGGCAGATTAGGGGTTAATAGATTTAATAGGCTATGTGGGCTATGGCGGTTTAGGGGTTAATAATAGAATAGGTTTATTGCGGTGTGGGCTATGGTGGTTTAGGGGTTAATACACCTTATAAGTTATTGCGGTGGGGGATTGCGGTTGACAGGTAGATAGACATTGCACATGCGTTAGATGTTAGGTTTTTTTTTTTTTGCAGGCATTTTAGGGAGTTACGGTGCTCCCATACTCAGCGCAAGGCCTGCTACGGCTGCATTTTATGGCGAGGTGAAAATGGAGTAAGATTTCTCCATTTTAGCCACGTAAGGCCATGCGCAGGATATTGGATACCGATTTACGACGCGGTCCCATGTTAGCTTATGGGAGTAAAAATTGCGAGCGACGGGTGAAATATATATAGGATACCAAAAACGCGCACAAAACGGCGTCGCCGGCTTTTTCGGGCAACACTGCATATTGGATCGGGCCCCTTGTATCTAAGCCTCTGCAGTCTGCCTCCTTATCGCAGTTTTACCTCTGTGATTACCTTGTATCTAAGCCTCTGCAGACTGCCCCCCTTATTTCAGTTCTTTTGACAAACTTGCATTTTAGCCAATTAGTGCTGACTCCTAGGCAACTACACGTGCATGAGCTCAATGTTATCTATATGAAACACATGAACTAATGCCCTCTAGTCAAAATGCATTCAGATTAGAGGCAATTTTCAAGGTCTAAGAAATTAGCATATGAACCTCCTAGCTTTAGCTTTCAACTAAGAATACCAAGAGAACAAAGCAAAATTGGTGATAAAGGTAAATTGGAAAGTTGTTTAAATCATGAACGTTTTTTTTGGACATGACTGTCCCTTTAAGTCAGTATTCCTCTGGTACATTGAAGACAGTATTGCTGTTAGATGTAACATCTGTAAAGTGTGTTTCTAAGCTGCAAGCTTTAACAGTGGAGGAACCTTTTCTAGTGTTTCACCAGGAGAAGGTGTCAGATTTCCTACCTAAGGTGGTCTCAGATTTTCATTCTGGTAAAGATATTGTCTTCATTAATGATCAAAGTCAAAACTAGTAGATGGAAACCCTCTGTTACTCTGGATTTGATGCACTGTGTTGATAGAACAAAAGGATTCAGGAAGTCCAATCACTTGGACGTTGTAAGGATCATCAACCTGCTAAGACTACCGTTTCCTCATGGATTGTACAGTGTATTTCTAAAGGCTTACAAAATAAAGAAGCTTTCAATACCGACTGGTTCTCAGGGATATTCTTCAATCTTCTTCAGCTCGATTTGGGAAAAACAATTAAGCTCTGGACTTTTATAAATAATATCTGTATTTTTGCAGGGTCCCACCCTTATTTGATCTGTTTTTTCCTATGATGGACGTTACTGGGAATGGAGGTGGGAAAGGTAGCTCTAGTATAGGTAAAGAGGGCAGGGTGTGTTTATGTCCATGCCCCCTTCAAAGAGTGGGGTCTCACCTGGTAAGTATGTTCTAGGTTATAGGCCAAGATATAGAAATGTCTGTAGATGATTTCATTTCTAATATTTTATTTGTATGACGTTGTAGTATTTCTGTTGTCCGTCTCTCTGGGTCACCCTACAAATAGGAGTGTGTATTTGAAGTGATGAAATTAAACCTAACAGATCATTTAATAGAAGAGAGTAATCTGGTCTTTTCTTGCAATCATTGTTTACAGCAAACAAATGCCGCCAATGTTTATTCTTTTTAACAAATGTGCCGAAACATTCTCCGTTACCAACCTGGGGGTACTGTGAGAGGCTGTGTTTGCCAAATTTATCACCATTTTTTATTGTTATTGTAGATAAAATATTGTTTACGAGGAACGTTATTACCTTGATACCCAGTGAATAGCACAAACCTCTCTTTCCTCCCAGAGACTGCTTCACAGATGTACTTAATTCTTTCTTTGTAAACGCACTCTCCGCCGCTGCAGATCCAACAAGAGGCTGTATGACAAAAAAGAGCAGTGACTGGAATAGTCCATCCAGACTTGGCTATGGGGGTGCAGGGCTGTAAAAACGGCCAGGAGGACCGTAAGAAATGCAACTAAAAGGCAAACATCCTGACTAGTTTTGTGCTCCTATGATTAAGTGCTCCTGTGAGCACGAGACTAGTCAGGATGTTTGCCTGCCACGTACCTAATTTTAAACTGCTTCAATACATTTTTCGTTTTATCAGCCCTTCTCCCTGGTGCCTTATTAGTGCGGCTGTTATTTTCTTTTTGTTGCAATTCTTTCTTTGTACCATATATGACCTGAAGATGCTCCCCTGAAAAGATAAACCGCCCCCCCTTAAAGACCGTTCACTGTTTATGGCAGGTGGAGGGAGCCAGTGTCATTGGTTAAAGGGACAGTCTACACTAGAATTGTTATTGTTTTAAAAGAAATATAATCCCTTTATTACCCATTCCCCAGTTTTGCATAAACAACACAGTTATATTAATGTACTTTTTACTTCTGTGACTAACTTGTATCTAAGCCTCTTCTGACAGCCCCCTGATCACATGACTGTGACTATTTATTATCTATTGATGATTACAATGTTATCTATATAGCCCACATGAACTAGCAGTCTCTTATTGTGAAAAGCAAATACAAAAGCATGTGATTAAGAGGCTGTCTATAGATCATTTGAAACAGGCAGAAATTTAGAGGTTTAAATGTTATAAAATATATTAATCTAACAATGTTGGTTGTGCAAAGCTGGGGAATGGGTAGTAAAGGCTTTATCTATCTTTATAAACAATAAAATTTTATTGTACACTGTCCCTTTAAGTTTATCATCTGCCCAATACTAATTTTTATGGTTTTAAATGTTGACATATATTGCACTTTTAATGATAATTTTCTCCTTTGTACATAGAGAATGTTTATGCCTCAGTTATCCAAAAATGTGCTGTAGTCAGTATTGTATTTCTTATTTGTTTTATCACAGACAGAGGGCGCTGTTTGATGTCTTATCGGCTTATTCTGTCTACAACACGGTAAGCCCCTCCGTATTTCCAGACTGCTTTTGTATTTCTGTGTAATTATGTTTGTGAAATATGAGTAGCGGAGCAGTTGCACTATCAGTTACTGAAGAAACGGACACGAAACTCAAACTCTTTCATGATTCAGATAGAGCAGTGGTTTTAAACAACTTTCTAATCTACTTCTGTTATCAATTTCTCTTTGTCCACTTGGTATCTTTAGTTGAAAAGCAGGGATATAAGCTTAGGAGCCAGCCCATTTCTTGAGCACTATTTTGCAGCAGTCTTGCAAGAGCACTAGAGGGTAGCACTATATTGCAGCAGTCTTGCAAGAGCACTAGAGGGTAGCACTATTTTGCAGCAGTCTTGCAAGAGCACTAGAGGGCAGCACTATTTTGCAGCAGTCTTGCAAGAGCACTAGAGGGCAGCACTATTTTGCAGCAGTCTTGCAAGAGCACTAGAGGGCAGCACTATATTGCAGCAGTCTTGCAAGAGCACTAGAGGGCAGCACTATATTGCAGCAGTCTTGCAAGAGCACTAGAGGGTAGCACTATATTGCAGCAGTCTTGCAAGAGCACTAGAGGGCAGCACTATATTGCAGCAGTCTTGCAAGAGCACTAGAGGGCAGCACTATATTGCAGCAGTCTTGCAAGAGCACTAGAGGGTAGCACTATATTGCAGCAGTCTTGCAAGAGCACTAGAGGGCAGCACTATATTGCAGCAGTTTTGCAAGAGCACTAGAGGGCAGCACTATATTGCAGCAGTCTTGCAAGAGCACTAGAGGGCAGCACTATATTGCAGCAGTTTTGCAAGAGCACTAGAGGGCAGCACTATTTTGCAGCAGTCTTGCAAGAGCACTAGAGGGCAGCACTATATTGCAGCAGTCTTGCAAGAGCACTAGAGGGCAGCACTATATTGCAGCAGTTTTGCAAGAGCACTAGAGGGCAGCACTATATTGCAGCAGTCTTGCAAGAGCACTAGAGGGTAGCACTATATTGCAGCAGTTTTGCAAGAGCACTAGAGGGCAGCACTATATTGCAGCAGTCTTGCAAGAGCACTAGAGGGTAGCACTATATTGCAGCAGTCTTGCAAGAGCACTAGAGGGCAGCACTATATTGCAGCAGTCTTGCAAGAGCACTAGAGGGTAGCACTATATTGCAGCAGTCTTGCAAGAGCACTAGAGGGCAGCACTATATTGCAGCAGTCTTGCAAGAGCACTAGAGGGTAGCACTATATTGCAGCAGTCTTGCAAGAGCACTAGAGGGCAGCACTATATTGCAGCAGTCTTGCAAGAGCACTAGAGGGCAGCACTATATTGCAGCAGTCTTGCAAGAGCACTAGAGGGCAGCACTATATTGCAGCAGTCTTGCAAGAGCACTAGAGGGTAGCACTATATTGCAGCAGTCTTGCAAGAGCACTACAGGGCAGCACTATATTGCAGCAGTCTTGCAAGAGCACTAGAGGGCAGCACTATATTGCAGCAGTCTTGCAAGAGCACTAGAGGGCAGCACTATATTGCAGCAGTCTTGCAAGAGCACTAGAGGGCAGCACTATATTGCAGCAGTCTTGCAAGAGCACTAGAGGGCAGCACTATATTGCAGCAGTCTTGCAAGAGCACTAGAGGGCAGCACTATATTGCAGCAGTCTTGCAAGAGCACTAGAGGGCAGCACTATATTGCAGCAGTTTTGCAAGAGCACTAGAGGGCAGCACTATATTGCAGCAGTTTTGCAAGAGCACTAGAGGGCAGCACTATATTGCAGCAGTCTTGCAAGAGCACTAGAGGGCAGCACTATTTTGCAGCAGTCTTGCAAGAGCACTAGAGGGCAGCACTATATTGCAGCAGTCTTGCAAGAGCACTAGAGGGCAGCACTATATTGCAGCAGTCTTGCAAGAGCACTAGAGGGCAGCACTATATTGCAGCAGTCTTGCAAGTGCACTAGAGGGCAGCACTATATTGCAGCAGTCTTGCAAGAGCACTAGAGGGTAGCACTATATTGCAGCAGTCTTGCAAGAGCACTAGAGGGTAGCACTATTTTGCAGCAGTCTTGCAAGAGCACTAGAGGGCAGCACTATTTTGCAGCAGTCTTGCAAGAGCACTAGAGGGCAGCACTATATTGCAGCAGTCTTGCAAGAGCACTAGAGGGCAGCACTATATTGCAGCAGTCTTGCAAGAGCACTAGAGGGCAGCACTATATTGCAGCAGTCTTGCAAGAGCACTAGAGGGTAGCACTATATTGCAGCAGTCTTGCAAGAGCACTAGAGGGCAGCACTATATTGCAGCAGTCTTGCAAGAGCACTAGAGGGTAGCACTATATTGCAGCAGTCTTGCAAGAGCACTAGAGGGCAGCACTATATTGCAGCAGTCTTGCAAGAGCACTAGAGGGCAGCACTATATTGCAGCAGTCTTGCAAGAGCACTAGAGGGCAGCACTATATTGCAGCAGTCTTGCAAGAGCACTAGAGGGCAGCACTATATTGCAGCAGTCTTGCAAGAGCACTAGAGGGTAGCACTATATTGCAGCAGTCTTGCAAGAGCACTAGAGGGCAGCACTATATTGCAGCAGTCTTGCAAGAGCACTAGAGGGTAGCACTATATTGCAGCAGTCTTGCAAGAGCACTAGAGGGTAGCACTATATTGCAGCAGTTTTGCAAGAGCACTAGAGGGCAGCACTATATTGCAGCAGTCTTGCAAGAGCACTAGAGGGTAGCACTATATTGCAGCAGTCTTGCAAGAGCACTAGAGGGCAGCACTATATTGCAGCAGTCTTGCAAGAGCACTAGAGGGTAGCACTATATTGCAGCAGTCTTGCAAGAGCACTAGAGGGCAGCACTATATTGCAGCAGTCTTGCAAGAGCACTAGAGGGTAGCACTATATTGCAGCAGTCTTGCAAGAGCACTAGAGGGCAGCACTATATTGCAGCAGTCTTGCAAGAGCACTAGAGGGCAGCACTATATTGCAGCAGTCTTGCAAGAGCACTAGAGGGCAGTACTATATTGCAGCAGTCTTGCAAGAGCACTAGAGGGTAGCACTATATTGCAGCAGTCTTGCAAGAGCACTAGAGGGCAGCACTATATTGCAGCAGTCTTGCAAGAGCACTAGAGGGTAGCACTATATTGCAGCAGTCTTGCAAGAGCACTAGAGGGTAGCACTATATTGCAGCAGTCTTGCAAGAGCACTAGAGGGCAGCACTATATTGCAGCAGTCTTGCAAGAGCACTAGAGGGTAGCACTATATTGCAGCAGTTTTGCAAGAGCACTACAGGGCAGCACTATATTGCAGCAGTCTTGCAAGAGCACTAGAGTGCAGCACTATATTGCAGCAGTCTTGCAAGAGCACTAGAGGGCAGCACTATATTGCAGCAGTCTTGCAAGAGCACTAGAGGGCAGCACTATATTGCAGCAGTTTTGCAAGAGCACTAGAGGGCAGCACTATATTGCAGCAGTTTTGCAAGAGCACTAGAGGGCAGCACTATATTGCAGCAGTTTTGCAAGAGCACTAGAGGGCAGCACTATATTGCAGCAGTCTTGCAAGAGCACTAGAGGGCAGCACTATTTCCTGAGATCTAGTGCTGCAGACGCCTACCTAGCTGTCTCTTCAACACAAAATATCATAGGAGCAAAGCAAATGTGATAAAAGAAGTCAATGGCAAATTGGTCTGTTCTGTTTGAATCACAAAAGAAGGTTTTTGGGTTTGATATCCCATTTAATATAACACAAATATGCTAAGCAGATAAATTTTGTTAGCTGTGTGGCTTAATTATAAAGTTTTTAAGACTGTGCTCTTATATTACTGTCCAGTATGGGCAAAGCTAAAGTTAATTCTTATGTGTTTGTGTTGTCAATGCTCTACCGATCGTCCTATATCACCGGCAGATTAACCACACAGCTTTAGTGTGTGATGTGTTTGTGTTGTCAATGCTCTACCGATCGTCCTATATCACCGGCAGATTAACCACACAGCTTTAGTATGTGATGTGTATGTGTTGTCAATGCTCTACCGTCCGTCCTATATCACCGGCAGATTAACCACACAGCTTTAGTGTGTGATGTGTTTGTGTTGTCAATGCTCTACAGTCCGTCCTATATCACCGGCAGATTAACCACACAGCTTTAGTGTGTGATGTGTATGTGTTGTCAATGCTCTACCGATCGTCCTATATCACCGGCAGATTAACCACACAGCTTTAGTATGTGATGTGTATGTGTTGTCAATGCTCTACCGTCCGTCCTATATCACCGGCAGATTAACCACACAGCTTTAGTGTGTGATGTGTTTGTGTTGTCAATGCTCTACAGTCCGTCCTATATCACCGGCAGATTAACCACACAGCTTTAGTATGTGATGTGTTTGTGTTGTCAATGCTCTACCGTCCGTACTATATCACCGGCAGATTAACCACACAGCTTTAGTATGTGATGTGTTTGTGTTGTCAATGCTCTACCGTCCGTACTATATAACCAGCAGATTAACCACACAGCTTTAGTATGTGATGTGTTTGTGTTGTCAATGCTCTACCGTCCGGCCTATATCACTGGCAGATTAACCACACAGATTTAGTATTTGATGTGTTTGTGTTGTCAATGCTCTACCGTCTGGCATATATCACCGGTAGATTAACCACACAGCTTTAGTGTGTGATGTGTATGTGTTGTCAATGCTCTACCGTCCTATATCACCGGCAGATTAACCACACAGCTTTAGTATGTGATGTGTATGTGTTGTCAATGCTCTACTGTCCGTACTATATCACCGGCAGATTAACCACACAGCTTTAGTATGTGATGTGTTTGTGTTGTCAATGCTCTACCGTCCGTACTATATCACCGGCAGATTAACCACACAGCTTTAGTATGTGATGTGTTTGTGTTGTCAATGCTCTATCGTCCGTACTATATCACCGGCAGATTAACCACACAGCTTTAGTATGTGATGTGTTTGTGTTGTCAATGCTCTACCGTCCGGCCTATATCACCGGCAGATTAACCACACAGCTTTAGTGTGTGATGTGTATGTGTTGTCAATGCTCTACAGTCCGTACTATATCACCGGCAGATTAACCACGCAGCTTTAGTATTTGATGTGTATGTGTTGTCAATGCTCTACCGTCCGTCCTATATCACCGGCAGATTAACCACACAGCTTTAGTATGTGATGTGTATGTGTTGTCAATGCTCTACCGTCCGTACTATATCACCGGCAGATTAACCACACAGCTTTAGTGTGTGATGTGTTTGTGTTGTCAATGCTCTACCGTCCGGCCTATATCACCGGCAGATTAACCACACAGCTTTAATGTGTGATGTGTTTGTGTTGTCAATGCTCTACCGTCCGTCCTATATCACCGGCTGATTAACCACACAGCTTTAGTATGTGATGTGTTTGTGTTGTCAATGCTCTACCGTCCGTCCTATATCACCGGCAGATTAACCACACAGCTTTAGTGTGTGATGTGTTTGTGTTGTCAATGCTCTACCGTCCATCCTATATCACCGGCAGATTAACCACACAGGTTTAGTATGTGATGTGTTTGTGTTGTCAATGCTCTACCGTCCGTCCTATATCACCGGCAGATTAACCACGCAGCTTTAGTGTGTGATGTGTATGTGTTGTCAATGCTCTACCGTCCGATCGTCCTATATCACCGGCAGATTAACCACACAGCTTTAGTATTTGATGTGTATGTGTTGTCAATGCTCTACCGTCCGATCGTCCTATATCACCGGCAGATTAACCACACAGCTTTAGTATGTGATGTGTATGTGTTGTCAATGCTCTAAAGTCCGGCCTATATCACCGGCAGATTAACCACACAGCTTTAGTATGTGATGTGTATGTGTTGTCAATGCTCTACCGTCCGTCCTATATCACCGGCAGATTAACCACATAGCTTTAGTATGTGATGTGTATGTGTTGTCAATGCTCTACCGTCCGTCCTATATCACCGGCAGATTAACCACACAGCTTTAGTATGTGATGTGTATGTGTTGTCAATGCTCTACCGTCCGGCCTATATCACCGGCAGATTAACCACACAGCTTTAGTGTGTGATGTGTATGTGTTGTCAATGCTCTACCTTCCGGCCTATATCACCGGCAGATTAACCACACAGCTTTAGTGTGTGATGTGTTTGTGTTGTCAATGCTCTACCATCCGTTCGTCCTATATCACTGGCAGATTAAACACACAGCTTTAGTATGTGATGTGTATGTGTTGTCAATGCTCTACCGTCCGGCCTATATCACCGGCAGATTAACCATACAGCTTTAGAGTGTGATGTGTATGTGTTGTCAATGCTCTACCGTCCGGCCTATATCACCGGCAGATTAACCACACAGCTTTAGTGTGTGATGTGTATTTGTTGTCAATGCTCTACCGTCCGGCCTATATCACCGGCAGATTAACCACACAGCTTTAGTGTGTGATGTGTTTGTGTTGTCAATGCTCTACCGTCCGTCCTATATCACCGGCAGATTAACCATACAGCTTTAGTATGTGATGTGTTTGTGTTGTCAGTAATCTACCGTCCGGCCTATATCACCGGCAGATTAACCACACAGCTTTAGTATGTGATGTGTATGTGTTGTCAATGCTCTACCGTCCGGCCTATATCACCGGCAGATTAACCACACAGCTTTAGTGTGTGATGTGTATTTGTTGTCAATGCTCTACCGTCCGGCCTATATCACCGGCAGATTAACCACACAGCTTTAGTGTGTGATGTGTTTGTGTTGTCAATGCTCTACCGTCCGTCCTATATCACCGGCAGATTAACCACGCAGCTTTAGTGTGTGATGTGTATGTGTTGTCAATGCTCTACCGTCCGATCGTCCTATATCACCGGCAGATTAACCACACAGCTTTAGTATTTGATGTGTATGTGTTGTCAATGCTCTACCGTCCGATCGTCCTATATCACCGGCAGATTAACCACACAGCTTTAGTATGTGATGTGTATGTGTTGTCAATGCTCTAAAGTCCGGCCTATATCACCGGTAGATTAACCACACAGCTTTAGTATGTGATGTGTATGTGTTGTCAATGCTCTACCGTCCGTCCTATATCACCGGCAGATTAACCACACAGCTTTAGTATGTGATGTGTATGTGTTGTCAATGCTCTACCGTCCGGCCTATATCACCGGCAGATTAACCACACAGCTTTAGTGTGTGATGTGTATGTGTTGTCAATGCTCTACAGTCCGTCCTATATCACTGGCAGATTAAACACACAGCTTTAGTATGTGATGTGTATGTGTTGTCAATGCTCTACCGTCCGGCCTATATCACCGGCAGATTAACCACACAGCTTTAGTATGTGATGTGTATGTGTTGTCAATGCTCTACCGTCCGGCCTATATCACCGGCAGATTAACCATACAGCTTTAGAGTGTGTTGTGTTTGTGTTGTCAGTGCTCTACTGTCCGTCCTATATCACCAGCAGATTAACCACACAGCTTTAGTATGTGATGTGTATGTGTTGTCAATGCTCTACCGTCCGGCCTATATCACCGGCAGATTAACCACACAGCTTTAGTATGTGATGTGTATGTGTTGTCAATGCTCTACCGTCCGGCCTATATCACTGGCAGATTAAACACACAGCTTTAGTATGTGATGTGTATGTGTTGTCAATGCTCTACCGTCCGGCCTATATCACCGGCAGATTAACCATACAGCTTTAGAGTGTGTTGTGTTTGTGTTGTCAGTGCTCTACTGTCCGTCCTATATCACCAGCAGATTAACCACACAGCTTTAGTATGTGATGTGTATGTGTTGTCAATGCTCTACCGTCCGGCCTATATCACCGGCAGATTAACCACACAGCTTTAGTGTGTGATGTGTATGTGTTGTCAATGCTCTACCTTCCGGCCTATATCACCGGCAGATTAACCACACAGCTTTAGTGTGTGATGTGTATGTGTTGTCAATGCTCTACCTTCCGGCCTATATCACCGGCAGATTAACCACACAGCTTTAGTGTGTGATGTGTTTGTGTTGTCAATGCTCTACCATCCGTTCGTCCTATATCACTGGCAGATTAAACACACAGCTTTAGTATGTGATGTGTATGTGTTGTCAATGCTCTACCGTCCGGCCTATATCACCGGCAGATTAACCATACAGCTTTAGAGTGTGTTGTGTTTGTGTTGTCAGTGCTCTACCGTCCGTCCTATATCACCGGCAGATTAACCACACAGCTTTAGTATGTGATGTGTATGTGTTGTCAATGCTCTACCGTCCGGCCTATATCACCGGCAGATTAACCACACAGCTTTAGTATGTGATGTGTATGTGTTGTCAATGCTCTACCGTCCGGCCTATATAACCGGCAGATTAACCACACAGCTTTAGTGTGTGATGTGTATTTTTTGTCAATGCTCTACCGTCCGGCCTATATCACCGGCAGATTAACCACACAGCTTTAGTGTGTGATGTGTTTGTGTTGTCAATGCTCTACCGTCCGATCGTCCTATATCACCGGCAGATTAACCACACAGCTTTAGTGTGTGATGGGTTTGTGTTGTTAATGCTCTACCATCCGTACTATATCACCGGCAGATTAACCACACAGCTTTAGTGTGTGATGGGTTTGTGTTGTTAATGCTCTACAGTCCGTCCTATATCACCGGCAGATTAACCACACAGCTTTAGTATGTGATGGGTTTGTGTTGTTAATGCTCTACAGTCCGTCCTATATCACCGGCAGATTAACCACACAGCTTTAGTGTGTGATGTGTTTGTGTTGTCAATGCTCTACCGTCCGTCCTATATCACCGGCAGATTAACCACACAGCTTTAGTATGTGATCTGTATGTGTTTTCAATGCTCTACCGTCCGTCCTATATCACCGGCAGATTAACCACACAGCTTTAGTGTGTGATCTGTATGTGTTGTCAATGCTCTACCGTCCGTTTGTCCTATATCACCGGCAGATTAACCACACAGCTTTAGTGTGTGATGTGTATGTGTTGTCAATGCTCTACAGTCCGTACTATATCACCGGCAGATTAACCACACAGCTTTAGTGTGTGATGTGTTTGTGTTGTCAATGCTCTACCGTCTGTCCTATATCACCGGCAGATTAACCACACAGCTTTAGTATGTGATGTGTATGTGTTTCAATGCTCTACCGTCCGGACTATATCACCGGCAGATTAACCACACAGCTTTAGTGTGTGATGTGTATGTGTTGTCTATGCTCTACAGTCCGTCCTATATCACCGGCACATTAACCAAACAGCTTTAGTATGTGATGTGTATGTGTTGTCAATGCTCTACCGTCTGTACTGTATCACCGGCAGATTAACCACACAGCTTTAGTATGTGATGTGTTTGTGTTGTCAATGCTGTATCATCCGTACTGTATCACCGGCAGATTAACCACACAGCTTTAGTGTGTGATGTGTATGTGTTGTCAATGCTGTATCATCCGTCCTATATCACCGGCAGATTAACCACACAGCTTTAGAATGTGATGTGTATGTGTTGTCAATGCTCTACAGTCTGTCCTATAACACCGCAGATTAACCACACAGCTTTTGTGTGTGATGTGTTTGTGTTGTCAATGCTCTACCGTCCGTCCTATATCACCAGCAGATTAACCACATAGCTTAATGTAACGGTACCAACAGGATACCAAGGGTTAACACCAGGGAACAATGTCCTGCATAGGGAATCAGCAACTCACAACCCAGCCAGTTTTCAGGTTTAAAACAGAATGTCTTTATTAAGGCTCATATGCCCAGTATTTATGCAGGTCAGACCCCCCAGAAGGGGGGTTGAAAGAATGTTGTACATTACTTTACTTAATAAATCATCAAAAAGAAGAAACTGTGTTCAGAATCAGATAATCCCCTGGTGCTTAAAAACTTATATCAAAGCACCCAGTCGTGGGGAAGTTCTCGGTCCCAATTAACTGTGTATTAGTAAAGAACCAAAAAAAAAGTCAATATGAAAAGTCACTGGGGTAGGAACAGAGTCCGTTGTGCCTTATGGACAAAGTATAAAATGAAATGAAAGTAAAGTTCCACAGTTTCCAGGTATCTCAAAAGCCTAATAGTCACGGGTGGCAGTGTTAAATCACAGTATTGCGTCTCCGATCAATTCTTACCCTCCAATCCGATGGTGGGGTGCCTGGGGACACTCCTGTACTTCTCCTCGAGTGGGCGATGAACCCTTTCGGGGGGGTGCAGTCTGTGTTTCCCTTCACGGCGTGTCAGTAGATCCGACGCAAGGACGTTTCCTCAGTACCTAACCCGTGACGTGACGTTGCAAGGCTGGACCAAGTGGTGTTTCCTGGGGGGGGGGAAGTAATCCGTAAAGGCAAGTAATAACGGCTCTGTAACCCGGAGGTGGCTTGTGCTGGTGTATTGTGCTTAAAGCGGTAAACCCAACCGCTTGGGAACATAAAGTCAAAAAAGAGAAATAGCACCAATGAGTCGTAGCTACGACTCATTGGTGCCATTACTTTACTTAGGCAGATAACAACTTAAACACCAGACACGTTTGGCTCTTCTTATCACTTAGGCGTTTTCTCTCTGAAGGTGATCAAACAATGGAATTCTCCTCACTAACTAAATTATGGCTGGAGCCAGCAACTTGTATTTAGAAAATTAGCTTCTTAAAGCTAAAGACAGTTAACTCATTCAGTCCTGACAGAAGGGTCTGTCACATCTACATAGCACACAATACATTCTATAGACAACCTTTCTTACATTATAGTCCTGAAGTGGCTAGGTTTGCCACAATGCTCCCCCAGAACCAAGCCGGCATACACAGTCTGATCCCAACGGATCGGCTTGGGGATGTCCGGGGAAGTACTCACAGATCACTTTTCAAGTTCAGTTTGTCTGGACAACCCGTCGGCGTTACCGTTTTGTTTCCCTGGGCGGTAATGGATTGTAAAGTCGAAGGGCTGCAGCGCCAAACTCCAGCGCAGCAGCCTGGCATTGTCCCCGGCCACACGGTTCAGCCACACCAACGGGTTGTGATCTGTGAGTAAGGAAAAAGGTTGTCCATACAGGTACGGCTGCAACTTTTTGAGGGCCCACACCACGGTTAAAATGTACCTCTTCCCGGAGGGACTGGGCTTTGGGTAGTCACAGGGTTAACATCAGCGGGACCCATGGGAGCATAGGCAGAAACAAGGGGGGCCAAGTCATTTCCAAGGAGAACATCAGCAGGTAAGTCCTTCTTGACCCCCACATTCACAGGTCTAGCGCCCACTCCCCAATCCAAATGTACCCTGGCAACAGGTAGGCGGAACACAGTGCCCCCTGCTACCCTCACAGCCATAGTGTCTCCAGTGTGCTGTTTCTCAGGCACCAAGTTCTCTTGAAGCAAGGTCATGGTAGCACCAGTATCCCGTAGACAACTGACCTCCTTCCCATTCACTTTAACCCGTTGCCGGTTATTCCGGTGGGCAGCTTGCACGGGGTCTGCTTCATGTAGGCTGCCCCAGCATTCTGGCGCCTCTACGTAGCGGGCCACAGGCTGAGGATTATGTGGGATTCCGCCAGCGGGTCTTCTCTAGGACTGTGCTTGATTCGCTGTGTTTAGGGGACACTCTGGTCTTTTGTGCCCTAGTTGCTTACATCTAAAGCACCGAATAGGTTGTGAGTAGCCCTGCAAATTGAACCGGCCTCTCTGAGGGTAGTTCGTGGCCGGAGGCCGTGTGGTATAGCGGTGCGCCGGGGGTTGGTAACTGGCAGCTGCTGGGGTGACTGGGGATCTGTACTCCACTCTAGCAGTGGGCAATCGGTATACTGCTCCCCCTGCCCCTCATACTGCCACGGATCCGCCAGTGGGTGCTGTATCCGGCACCAAATGGGGAGCTATCAGGGTTAAAGTAGCTCCCGAATCCCGAAGTCCCTGGACCGACATCACCTCATGCAGAATTCCCAGGGGTTCCTCGGCTTGGGTGCTCAACACCTCATGAGCGGCTGGCTCCGTTTGGTAATGGTGAGCAGCCGCCCTTGGGGCCAGGTTCTGTCTGACCTGGTTCCAAGCTTGTCTGCTCCGATTTTGGGTGCACTCACGTGCCATATGTCCCCACTGCTTGCAGGTGTGGCATTGTATATTCGCCCGTCCGTTGTATCGTGAGGGGGGTGGTGGATTCCCTGGGGCTGGGCGAAAAGGTGCTGCTGTGGGGGTGTTAGGCTGTAGTCCATGGTGCCTCCTAGCATCAAAATGCTGGTCTGCTAATCTGGCTGCTTCGGTTAAGGTGAGGGGTTTTCGATCTCTCACCCATTCTTGGGCTTCTGGGGACAAGCCGTTAAAGAATTGCTCCAACAGCATCAGTTGTCGCAATTCTTCCATGGTGGTAGCTTGGCTGGCCTGTATCCACCCTTGAGATGCTTGATCCAGCTTGTGGGCCCACTCTGCATGTGAATCTCTTTCTGGCTTGCGCAGGCCTCTAAACTTGCGCCGGTATGCCTCTGGGGTAATGGCATATCTTTCCAAGATCGCTCTCTTCACTTTAGCGTAATCCTTGCTGTCCTCCCTGGGTACAGTGCGATACGCTTCCGCTGCCCTACCGGCTAGCTTGCCTGCTAGCACCGGCACCCATACGGACTGCTCCAAATCATGTAACTCGCACAGTCTCTCAAAATCCTGTAAATACCCATCAATCTCATCCTTCTCCTCACAAAACATTTTAAATGCATGGTATGGGATTTTGGGTCTTACTGGGTTGCTGAGTGCGTCCAAAATGGATTCTGCTCGGGAGGATGCATTCCGCGGACTGTGTGCCATCACGTACTCCTGCACATCTGCCATTACCACGGATAGCATATCCCGTGGTACAGGTTGGGGTAAAAATTCCAGCCTGGTCCTCATTTCCCTCTGGTATAGGGTCTCCTCCATGGCTGCTGGAGGCGTAGCGCTGCGAGCTCTGTCTCTCTCCATCAGCTCAGCAATTAATATAGCCTTGGGTTTGCTGCTGGCTATCTTTCCCCTGGCTTCTAGCAGTTCCTTTAACGTTTGTCTCTTTAGCTTAGAATAATCCATCTCCATTCACTTCGGTCCCTGGTACTCCTTCCATCTTAGTCAGTATTGTAGTAATCCCCCTCTTCCTGAGGTTACTGGCTTGTGTAGTTGCTCTTCTGGGCGATAAGGTTCATTCCGTCGCTTGCCACCAATTGTAACGGTACCAACAGGATACCAAGGGTTAACACCAGGGAACAATGTCCTGCATAGGGAATCAGCAACTCACAACCCAGCCAGTTTTCAGGTTTAAAACAGAATGTCTTTATTAAGGCTCATATGCCCAGTATTTATGCAGGTCAGACCCCCCAGAAGGGGGGTTGAAAGAATGTTGTACATTACTTTACTTAGGCAGATAACAACTTAAACACCAGACACGTTTGGCTCTTCTTATCACTTAGGCGTTTTCTCTCTGAAGGTGATCAAACAATGGAATTCTCCTCACTAACTAAATTATGGCTGGAGCCAGCAACTTGTATTTAGAAAATTAGCTTCTTAAAGCTAAAGACAGTTAACTCATTCAGTCCTGACAGAAGGGTCTGTCACATCTACATAGCACACAATACATTCTATAGACAACCTTTCTTACATTATAGTCCTGAAGTGGCTAGGTTTGCCACACTTAAGTGTGTGATGTGTATGTTTTGTCAATGCTCTACCGTCCATACTATATCACCGGCAGATTAACCACACAGCTTTAGTATGTGATGTGTATGTTTTGTCAATGCTCTACCGTCCATACTATATCACCGGCAGATTAACCACACAGCTTTTGTATGTGATGTGTATGTTTTGTCAATGCTCTACCGTCCGTCCTATATCACCGGCAGATTAACCACACAGCTTTAGTGTGTGATGTGTATGTGTTGTCAATGCTCTACCGTCCGGCCTATATCACCGGCAGATTAACCACACAGGTTTAGTATGTGATGTGTATGTGTTGTCAATGCTCTACCGTCCGTACTATATCACTGGCAGATTAACCACACAGCTTTAGTATGTGATGTGTATGTGTTGTCAATGCTCTACCGTCCGGCCTATATCACCGGCAGATTAACCACACAGCTTTAGTGTGTGATGTGTATGTGTTGTCAATGCTCTACCGTCCGGCCTATATCACCGGCAGATTAACCACACAGGTTTAGTATGTGATGTGTATGTGTTGTCAATGCTCTACCGTCCGTACTATATCACTGGCAGATTAACCACACAGCTTTAGTATGTGATGTGTTTGTGTTGTCAGTGCTCTACCGTCCGATTGTCCTATATCACCGGCAGATTAACCACACAGCTTTAGTATGTGATGTGTATGTGTTGTCAATGCTCTAAAGTCCGGCCTATATCACCGGCAGATTAACCACACAGCTTTAGTATGTGATGTGTATGTGTTGTCAATGCTCTACCGTCCGTCCTATATCACCGGCAGATTAACCACACAGCTTTAGTATGTGATCTGTATGTGTTGTCAATGCTCTACCGTCCGTCCTATATCACCGGCAGATTAACCACACAGCTTTAGTGTGTGATCTGTATGTGTTGTCAATGCTCTACCGTCCGTTTGTCCTATATCACCGGCAGATTAACCACACAGCTTTAGTGTGTGATGTGTATGTGTTGTCAATGCTCTACCGTCCGATCGTCCTATATCACCGGCAGATTAACCACACAGCTTTAGTGTGTGATGTGTATGTGTTGTCAATGCTCTACCGTCCGTCCTATATCACCGGCAGATTAACCACACAGCTTTAGTATGTGATGTGTTTGTGTTGTCAATGCTCTACAGTCCGTACTATATCACCGGCAGATTAACCACACAGCTTTAGTGTGTGATGTGTTTGTGTTGTCAATGCTCTACCGTCCGTCCTATATCACCGGCAGATTAACCACACAGCTTTAGTATGTGATGTGTATGTGTTTCAATGCTCTACCGTCCGGACTATATCACCGGCAGATTAACCACACAGCTTTAGTGTGTGATGTGTATGTGTTGTCAATGCTCTACAGTCCGTCCTATATCACCGGCACATTAACCAAACAGCTTTAGTATGTGATGTGTATGTGTTGTCAATGCTCTACCGTCTGTACTGTATCACCGGCAGATTAACCACACAGCTTTAGTATGTGATGTGTTTGGGTTGTCAATGCTGTATCATCCGTACTGTATCACCGGCAGATTAACCACACAGCTTTAGTGTGTGATGTGTATGTGTTGTCAATGCTGTATCATCCGTCCTATATCACCGGCAGATTAACCACACAGCTTTAGAATGTGATGTGTATGTGTTGTCAATGCTCTACAGTCTGTCCTATAACACCGCAGATTAACCACACAGCTTTAGTGTGTGATGTGTTTGTGTTGTCAATGCTCTACCGTCCGTCCTATATCACCAGCAGATTAACCACACAGCTTTAGTATGTGATGTGTATGTTTTGTCAATGCTCTACCGTCCATCCTATATCACCGGCAGATTAACCACACAGCTTTAGTGTGTGATGTGTATGTGTTGTCAATGCTCTACCGTCCGGCCTATATCACCGGCAGATTAACCACACAGGTTTAGTATGTGATGTGTATGTGTTGTCAATGCTCTACCGTCCGTACTATATCACTGGCAGATTAACCACACAGCTTTAGTATGTGATGTGTATGTGTTGTCAGTGCTCTACCGTCCGTCCTATATCACCGGCAGCTTAACCACATAGCTTTAGTATGTGATGTGTATGTGTTGTCAATGCTCTACCGTCCGGCCTATATCACCGGCAGATTAACCACACAGCTTTAGTGTGTGATGTGTATGTATTGTCAATGCTCTACAGTCCGGCCTATATCACCGGCAGATTAACCACACAGCTTTAGTGTGTGATGTGTATGTGTTGTCAATGCTCTACCTTCCGGCCTATATCACCGGCAGATTAACCACACAGCTTTAGTGTGTGATGTGTTTGTGTTGTCAATGCTCTACCATCCGTTCGTCCTATATCACTGGCAGATTAAACACACAGCTTTAGTATGTTATGTGCATGTGTTGTCAATGCTCTACCGTCCGGCCTATATCACCGGCAGATTAACCATACAGCTTTAGTGTGTGATGTGTATGTATTGTCAGTGCTCTACCGTCCGTCCTATATCACCGGCAGATTAACCACACAGCTTTAGTATGTGATGTGTATGTGTTGTCAATGCTCTACCGTACGGCCTATATCACCGGCAGATTAACCACACAGCTTTAGTGTGTAATGTGTATGTGTTGTCAATGCTCTACCGTCCGTACTATATCACTGGCAGATTAACCACACAGCTTTAGTATGTGATGTGTATGTGTTGTCAATGCTTTACAGTCCGGCCTATATCACCTGCAGATTAACCACACAGCTTTAGTATGTGATGTGTTTGTGTTGTCAATGCTCTACCGTCCGTTTGTCCTATATCACCGGCAGATTAACCACACAGCTTTAGTATGTGATGTGTATGTGTTGTCAATGCTCTACCGTACGGCCTATATCACCGGCAGATTAACCACACAGCTTTAGTGTGTGATGTGTATGTGTTGTCAATGCTCTACCGTCCGTACTATATCACTGGCAGATTAACCACACAGCTTTAGTATGTGATGTGTATGTGTTGTCAATGCTTTACAGTCCGGCCTATATCACCGGCAGATTAACCACACAGCTTTAGTATGTGATGTGTTTGTGTTGTCAATGCTCTACCGTCCGTTTGTCCTATATCACCGGCAGATTAACCACACAGCTTTAGTGTGTGATGTGTATGTGTTGTCAATGCTCTACCGTTCGGCCTATATCACCGGCAGATTAACCACACAGCTTTAGTGTGTGATGTGTATGTGTTGTAAATGCTCTACCGTCCGGCCTATATCACCGGCAGATTAACCACACAGCTTTAGTGTGTGATGTGTATGTGTTGTCAATGCTCTACAGTCCGTACTATATCACCGGCATATTAACCACACAGCTTTAGTGTGTGATGTGTATGTGTTGTCAATGCTCTACCGTCCGACCTATATCACTGGCAGATTAACCACACAGCTTTAGTGTGTGATGTGTATGTGTTGTCAATGCTCTACAGTCCGTACTATATCACCGGCAGATTAACCACACAGCTTTAGTGTGTGATGTGTTTGTGTTGTCAATGCTCTACCGTCCGACCTATATCACTGTCAGATTAACCACACAGCTTTAGTGTGTGATGTGTATGTGTTGTCAATGCTCTACCGTCCGTACTGTATCACCGGCAGATTAACCACACAGCTTTAGTATGTGATGTGTATGTGTTGTCAATGCTCTAAAGTCCGGCCTATATCACCGGCAGATTAACCACACAGCTTTAGTGTGTGATCTGTATGTGTTGTCAATGCTCTAAAGTCCGGCCTATATCACCAGCAGATTAACCACTCAGCTTTAGTATGTGATGTGTATGTGTTGTCAATGCTCTAAAGTCCGGCCTATATCACCGGCAGATTAACCACACAGCTTTAGTGTGTGATGTGTATGTGTTGTCAATGCTCTAAAGTCCGGCCTATATCACCGGCAGATTAACCACACAGCTTTAGTGTGTGATGTGTTTGTGTTGTCAATGCTCTAAAGTCCGGCCTATATCACCGGCAGATTAACCACACAGCTTTAGTATGTGATGTGTATGTGTTGTCAATGCTCTACCGTCCGGCCTATATCACCGGCAGATTAACCACACAGCTTTAGTATGTGATGTGTTTGTGTTGTCAATGCTCTACTGTCAGGCCTTATCACCGGCAGATTAACCACACAGCTTTAGTGTGTGATGTGTATGTGTTGTCAAAGCTCTACAGTCCGTACTATATCACCGGCAGATTAACCACACAGCTTTAGTGTGTGATGTGTTTGTGTTGTCAATGCTCTACCGTCCGGCCTATATCACCGGCAGATTAACCACACAGCTTTAGTGTGTGATGTGTTTGTGTTGTCAATGCTCTAAAGTCCGGCCTATATCACCGGCAGATTAACCACACAGCTTTAGTGTGTGATGTGTATGTGTTGTCAATGCTCTACAGTCCGGCCTATATCACCGGCAGATTAACCACACAGTTTTAGTATGTGATGTGTATGTTTTGTCAGTGCTCTACAGTCCGTATTATATCACTGGCAGATTAACCACACAGCTTTAGTATGTGATGTGTATGTGTTGTCAATGCTCTACCGTCCGTCCTATATCACCTGCAGATTAACCACACAGCTTTAGTATTTGATGTGTATGTGTTGTCAATGCTCTACCGTCCGTCCTATATCACCAGCAGATTAACCAGACAGCTTTAGTGTGTGATGTGTATGTGTTGTCAATGCTCTACCGTCCGTCCTATATCACCGGCAGATTAACCACACAGCTTTAGTATGTGATGTGTTTGTGTTGTCAATGCTCTACTTTCCGTACTATATCACTGGCAGATTAACCACACAGCTTTAGTATGTGATGTGTATGTGTTGTCAATGCTCTACCGTCCGACCTATATCACCGGCAGATTAACCACACAGCTTTAGTATGTGATGTATATGTGTTGTCAATGCTTTACAGTCCGGCCTATATTACCGGCAGATTAACCACACAGCTTTAGTATGTGATGTGTATGTGTTGTCAATGCTTTACAGTCCGGCTTATATCACCGGTAGATTAACCACACAGCTTTAATGTGTGATGTGTTTGTGTTGTCAATGCTCTACCGTCCGTCCTATATCACCGGCAGATTAAACACACAGCTTTAGTGTGTGATCTGTATGTGTTGTCAATGCTCTACCATCCGTTCGTCCTATATCACTGGCAGATTAAACACACAGCTTTAGTATGTTATGTGCATGTGTTGTCAATGCTCTACCGTCCGGCCTATATCACCGGCAGATTAACCATACAGCTTTAGTGTGTGATGTGTATGTATTGTCAGTGCTCTACCGTCCGTCCTATATCACCGGCAGATTAACCACACAGCTTTAGTATGTGATGTGTATGTGTTGTCAATGCTCTACCGTACGGCCTATATCACCGGCAGATTAACCACACAGCTTTAGTGTGTAATGTGTATGTGTTGTCAATGCTCTACCGTCCGTACTATATCACTGGCAGATTAACCACACAGCTTTAGTATGTGATGTGTATGTGTTGTCAATGCTTTACAGTCCGGCCTATATCACCTGCAGATTAACCACACAGCTTTAGTATGTGATGTGTTTGTGTTGTCAATGCTCTACCGTCCGTTTGTCCTATATCACCGGCAGATTAACCACACAGCTTTAGTATGTGATGTGTATGTGTTGTCAATGCTCTACCGTACGGCCTATATCACCGGCAGATTAACCACACAGCTTTAGTGTGTAATGTGTATGTGTTGTCAATGCTCTACCGTCCGTACTATATCACTGGCAGATTAACCACACAGCTTTAGTATGTGATGTGTATGTGTTGTCAATGCTTTACAGTCCGGCCTATATCACCTGCAGATTAACCACACAGCTTTAGTATGTGATGTGTTTGTGTTGTCAATGCTCTACCGTCCGTTTGTCCTATATCACCGGCAGATTAACCACACAGCTTTAGTGTGTGATGTGTATGTGTTGTCAATGCTCTACCGTTCGGCCTATATCACCGGCAGATTAACCACACAGCTTTAGTGTGTGATGTGTATGTGTTGTAAATGCTCTACCGTCCGGCCTATATCACCGGCAGATTAACCACACAGCTTTAGTGTGTGATGTGTATGTGTTGTCAATGCTCTACAGTCCGTACTATATCACCGGCATATTAATCACACAGCTTTAGTGTGTGATGTGTATGTGTTGTCAATGCTCTACCGTCCGACCTATATCACTGGCAGATTAACCACACAGCTTTAGTGTGTGATGTGTATGTGTTGTCAATGCTCTACAGTCCGTACTATATCACCGGCAGATTAACCACACAGCTTTAGTGTGTGATGTGTTTGTGTTGTCAATGCTCTACCGTCCGACCTATATCACTTTCAGATTAACCACACAGCTTTAGTGTGTGATGTGTATGTGTTGTCAATGCTCTACCGTCCGTACTGTATCACCGGCAGATTAACCACACAGCTTTAGTATGTGATGTGTATGTGTTGTCAATGCTCTAAAGTCCGGCCTATATCACCGGCAGATTAACCACACAGCTTTAGTGTGTGATCTGTATGTGTTGTCAATGCTCTAAAGTCCGGCCTATATCACCAGCAGATTAACCACACAGCTTTAGTATGTGATGTGTATGTGTTGTCAATGCTCTAAAGTCCGGCCTATATCACCGGCAGATTAACCACACAGCTTTAGTGTGTGATGTGTATGTGTTGTCAATGCTCTAAAGTCCGGCCTATATCACCGGCAGATTAACCACACAGCTTTAGTGTGTGATGTGTTTGTGTTGTCAATGCTCTAAAGTCCGGCCTATATCACCGGCAGATTAACCACACAGCTTTAGTATGTGATGTGTATGTGTTGTCAATGCTCTACCGTCCGGCCTATATCACCGGCAGATTAACCACACAGCTTTAGTATGTGATGTGTTTGTGTTGTCAATGCTCTACTGTCAGGCCTTATCACCGGCAGATTAACCACACAGCTTTAGTGTGTGATGTGTATGTGTTGTCAAAGCTCTACAGTCCGTACTATATCACCGGCAGATTAACCACACAGCTTTAGTGTGTGATGTGTTTGTGTTGTCAATGCTCTACCGTCCGGCCTATATCACCGGCAGATTAACCACACAGCTTTAGTGTGTGATGTGTTTGTGTTGTCAATGCTCTAAAGTCCGGCCTATATCACCGGCAGATTAACCACACAGCTTTAGTGTGTGATGTGTATGTGTTGTCAATGCTCTACAGTCCGGCCTATATCACCGGCAGATTAACCACACAGTTTTAGTATGTGATGTGTATGTTTTGTCAGTGCTCTACAGTCCGTATTATATCACTGGCAGATTAACCACACAGCTTTAGTATGTGATGTGTATGTGTTGTCAATGCTCTACCGTCCGTCCTATATCACCTGCAGATTAACCACACAGCTTTAGTATTTGATGTGTATGTGTTGTCAATGCTCTACCGTCCGTCCTATATCACCAGCAGATTAACCAGACAGCTTTAGTGTGTGATGTGTATGTGTTGTCAATGCTCTACCGTCCGTCCTATATCACCGGCAGATTAACCACACAGCTTTAGTATGTGATGTGTTTGTGTTGTCAATGCTCTACTTTCCGTACTATATCACTGGCAGATTAACCACACAGCTTTAGTATGTGATGTGTATGTGTTGTCAATGCTCTACCGTCCGACCTATATCACCGGCAGATTAACCACACAGCTTTAGTATGTGATGTATATGTGTTGTCAATGCTTTACAGTCCGGCCTATATTACCGGCAGATTAACCACACAGCTTTAGTATGTGATGTGTATGTGTTGTCAATGCTTTACAGTCCGGCTTATATCACCGGTAGATTAACCACACAGCTTTAATGTGTGATGTGTTTGTGTTGTCAATGCTCTACCGTCCGTCCTATATCACCGGCAGATTAAACACACAGCTTTAGTGTGTGATCTGTATGTGTTGTTAATGCTCTACCGTCCGTCCTATATCACCGGCAGATTAACCACACAGCTTTAGTGTGTGATCTGTATGTGTTGTCAATGCTCTACCGTCCGGCCTATATCACCGGCAGATTAACCACACAGCTTTAGTGTGTGATGTGTTTGTGTTGTCAATGCTCTACCGTCCGTCCTATATCACCGGCAGATTAACCACACAGCTTTAGTATGTGATGTGTATGTGTTATCAATGCTCTACAGTCCGTACTATATCACCGGCAGATTAACCACACAGCTTTAGTATGTGATGTGTATGTGTTGTCAATGCTCTACCGTCCGACCTATATCACCGGCAGATTAACCACACAGCTTTAGTGTGTGATGTGTATGTGTTGTCAATGCTTTACAGTCCGGCCTATATCACAAGTAGATTAACCACACAGCTTTAGTATGTGATGTGTTTGTGTTGTCAATGCTTTACAGTCCAGCCTATATCACCGGTAGATTAACCACACAGCTTTAGTGTGTGATGTGTATGTATTGTCAAAGCTCTACAGTCCGTACTATATCACTGGCAGATTAACCACACAGCTTTAGTGTGTGATGTGTTTGTGTTGTCAATGCTCTACTGTCAGGCCTTATCACCGGCAGATTAACCACACAGCTTTAGTGTGTGATGTGTATGTGTTGTCAAAGCTCTAAAGTCCGTACTATATCACCGGCAGATTAACCACACAGCTTTAGTGTGTGATGTGTTTGTGTTGTCAATGCTCTACCGTCCGGCCTATATCACCGGCAGATTAACCACACAGCTTTAGTGTGTGATGTGTTTGTGTTGTCAATGCTCTAAAGTCCGGCCTATATCACCGGCAGATTAACCACACAGCTTTAGTGTGTGATGTGTATGTGTTGTCAATGCTCTACAGTCCGGCCTATATCACCGGCAGATTAACCACACAGTTTTAGTATGTGATGTGTATGTTTTGTCAGTGCTCTACAGTCCGTATTATATCACTGGCAGATTAACCACACAGCTTTAGTATGTGATGTGTATGTGTTGTCAATGCTCTACCGTCCGTCCTATATCACCTGCAGATTAACCACACAGCTTTAGTATTTGATGTGTATGTGTTGTCAATGCTCTACCGTCCGTCCTATATCACCAGCAGATTAACCAGACAGCTTTAGTGTGTGATGTGTATGTGTTGTCAATGCTCTACCGTCCGTCCTATATCACCGGCAGATTAACCACACAGCTTTAGTATGTGATGTGTTTGTGTTGTCAATGCTCTACTTTCCGTACTATATCACTGGCAGATTAACCACACAGCTTTAGTATGTGATGTGTATGTGTTGTCAATGCTCTACCGTCCGACCTATATCACCGGCAGATTAACCACACAGCTTTAGTATGTGATGTATATGTGTTGTCAATGCTTTACAGTCCGGCCTATATTACCGGCAGATTAACCACACAGCTTTAGTATGTGATGTGTATGTGTTGTCAATGCTTTACAGTCCGGCTTATATCACCGGTAGATTAACCACACAGCTTTAATGTGTGATGTGTTTGTGTTGTCAATGCTCTACCGTCCGTCCTATATCACCGGCAGATTAAACACACAGCTTTAGTGTGTGATCTGTATGTGTTGTCAATGCTCTACCGTCCGTCCTATATCACCGGCAGATTAACCACACAGCTTTAGTGTGTGATCTGTATGTGTTGTCAATGCTCTACCGTCCGGCCTATATCACCGGCAGATTAACCACACAGCTTTAGTGTGTGATGTGTTTGTGTTGTCAATGCTCTACCGTCCGTCCTATATCACCGGCAGATTAACCACACAGCTTTAGTATGTGATGTGTATGTGTTATCAATGCTCTACAGTCCGTACTATATCACCGGCAGATTAACCACACAGCTTTAGTATGTGATGTGTATGTGTTGTCAATGCTCTACCGTCCGACCTATATCACCGGCAGATTAACCACACAGCTTTAGTGTGTGATGTGTATGTGTTGTCAATGCTTTACAGTCCGGCCTATATCACAAGTAGATTAACCACACAGCTTTAGTATGTGATGTGTTTGTGTTGTCAATACTTTACAGTCCAGCCTATATCACCGGCAGATTAACCACACAGCTTTAGTGTGTGATCTGTATGTGTTGTCAATGCTCTACCGTCCGGCCTATATCACCGGCAGATTAACCACACAGCTTTAGTGTGTGATGTGTTTGTGTTGTCAATGCTCTACCGTCCGTCCTATATCACCGGCAGATTAACCACACAGCTTTAGTATGTGATGTGTATGTGTTGTCAATGCTCTACAGTCCGTACTATATCACCGGCAGATTAACCACACAGCTTTAGTATGTGATGTGTATGTGTTGTCAATGCTCTACCGTCCGACCTATATCACCGGCAGATTAACCACACAGCTTTAGTGTGTGATGTGTATGTGTTGTCAATGCTTTACAGTCCGGCCTATATCACAAGTAGATTAACCACACAGCTTTAGTATGTGATGTGTTTGTGTTGTCAATGCTTTACAGTCCAGCCTATATCACCGGTAGATTAACCACACAGCTTTAGTGTGTGATGTGTATGTATTGTCAGTGCTCTACCGTCCGGCCTATATCACCGGCAGATTAACCACACAGCTTTAATGTGTGATGTGTATGTGTTGTCAATGCTTTACAGTCCGGCCTATATCACAAGTAGATTAACCACACAGCTTTAGTGTGTGATGTGTATGTATTGTCAGTGCTCTACCATCCGGACTATATCACCGGCAGATTAACCACACAGCTTTAGTGTGTGATGTGTATGTGTTGTCAATGCTTTACAGTCCAGCCTATATCACCGGTAGATTAACCACACAGCTTTAGTGTGTGATGTGTATGTATTGTCAGTGCTCTACCGTCCGGACTATATCACCGGCAGATTAACCACACAGCTTTAGTATGTGATGTGTATGTGTTGTCAATGCTCTACCGTCCATCCTATATCACCGGTAGATTAACCACACAGCTTTAGTATGTGATGTGTATGTGTTGTCAATGCTTTACAGTCCGGCTTATATCACCGGTAGATTAACCACACAGCTTTAGTATGTGAGGTGTTTGTGTTGTTAATGCTTTACAGTCCGGCCTATATCACTGGTAGATTAAACACACAGCTTTAGTATGTGATGTGTATGTGTTGTCAATGCTTTACAGTCCGTCCTATATCACCGGCAGATTAACCGCAAAGCTTTAGTGTGTGATGTGTATGTGCTGTCAATGCTTTACAGTCCGTCCTATATCACCGGCAGATTAACCACACAGCTTTAGTATGTGATGTGTATGTGTTGTCAATGCTTTACAGTCCGACCTATATCACCGGCAGATTAACCACACAGCTTTAGTATGTGATGTGTATGTGTTGTCAATGCTTTACAGTCCGACCTATATCACCGGCAGATTAACCACACAGCTTTAGTGTGTGATGTGTTTGTGTTGTCAATGCTCTACCGTCCATCCTATATCACCGGCAGATTAACCACACAGATTTAGTATGTGATGTGTATGTGTTGTCAATGCTCTACCGTCCATCCTATATCACCGGTAGATTAACCACACAGCTTTAGTATTTGATGTGTATGTGTTGTCAATGCTTTACGGTCCGGCCTATATCACCCGTAGATTAACCACACAGCTTTAGTGTGTGATGTGTTTGTGTTGTCAATGCTCTACCGTCCGGCCTATATCACCGGCAGATTAACCACACAGCTTTAGTGTGTGATGTGTATGTGTTGTCAATGCTCTACAGTCCGTCCTATATCACCGGCAGATTAAGCACACAGCTTTAGTATGTGATGGGTTTGTGTTGTTAATGCTCTACAGTCCGTCCTATATCACCGGCAGATTAACCACACAGCTTTAGTGTGTTATGTGTTTGTGTTGTCAATGCTTTACAGTCCGGCCTATATCACCGGCAGATTAACCACACAGCTTTAGTGTGTGATGTGTTTGTGTTGTCAATGCTCTACAGTCCGTCCTATATCACCGGCAGATTAACCACACAGCTTTAGTGTGTGTGTTTGTGTTGTCAATGCTCTACCGTCCGTACTGTATTACCGGCAGATGAACCACACAGCTTTAGTGTGTGATGTTTTTTTGTTGTCAATGCTCTACAATCCGTCCTATATCACTGGCATATTGAACACAGAGCTTAAGTGTGTGATGTGTATGTGTTGTCAATGCTCTACAGTCCCTACTATATCACTGGCAGATTAACCACGCATCTTTAGCGTGTGATGTGTTTGTGTTGTCAATGCTCTACCTTCCGTACTGTATCACCGGCTTATTAACCACATAGCTTTAGTTTGTGATGTGTTTGTGTTTTAAATGCTCTACCGTCCGTACTATATCACTGGCAGATAAACCACACAGCTTTAGTGTGTGATGTGTATGTGTTGTCAATGCTCTACAGTCCGTACTATATCACCGGCAGATTAACTACACATCTTTAGTGTGTGATGTTTTTGTGTTGTCAATGCTCTACAGTCCGTCCTATATCACCGGCAGATTAAACACAGATCTTTAGTGTGTGATGTGTTTGTGTTCTTAATGCTCTACAGTCCGTCCTATATCACCGGCAGATTAAACACAGATCTTTAGTGTGTGATGTGTTTGTGTTGTCAATGCTCTACCGTCCGGCCTATATCACCGGCGCATTAACCACACAGCTTTAGTGTGTGATGTGTATGTGTTGTCAATGCTCTACAGTCCGTACTATATAACCGGCAGATTAACCACACAGCTTTAGTGTGTGATGTGTATGTGTTGTCAATGCTCTACAGTCCGTCCTATATCACCGGCAGATTAACCACACAGCTTTAGTGTGTGATGTGTTTGTGTTGTCAATGCTCTACCGTCCGTACTGTATCACCGGCAGATTAACCACACAGCTTTAGTGTGTGATGTTTTTGTGTTGTCAATGCTCTACAGTCCGTCCTATATCACCGGCAGATTGTACACAGAGCTTAAGTGTGTGATGTGTATGTGTTGTCAATGCTCTACAGTCCGTACTATATCACTGGCAGATTAACCACGAATCTTTAGCGTGTGATGTGTTTGTGTTGTCAATGCTCTACCGTCCGTACTGTATCACCGGCTGATTAATCACACAGCTTTAGTGTGTGATGTTTTTGTGTTGTCAATGCTCTACAGTCCGTCCTATATCACCGGCAGATTGAACACAGAGCATAAGTGTGTTATGTGTATGTGTTGTCAATGCTCTACAGTCCGCCCTATATCACCGGCAGATTAACCACACAGCTTTAGTGTGTGATGTGTTTGTGTTGTCAAAGCTCTACCGTCCGTACTGTATCACCGGCTGATTAACCACACAGCTTTAGTGTGTGATGTTTTTTTGTTGTCAATGCTCTACAGTCCGTCCTATATCACCCGCATATTGAACACAGAGCTTAAGTGTGTGATGTGTATGTGTTGTCAATGCTCTACAGTCCCTACTATATCACTGGCAGATTAACCACGCATCTTTAGCGTGTGATGTGTTTGTGTTGTCAATGCTCTACCGTCCGTCCTATATCACCGGCATATTGAACACAGAGCTTAAGTGTGTGATGTGTATGTGTTGTCAATGCTCTACAGTCCCTACTATATCACTGGCAGATTAACCACGCATCTTTAGCGTGTGATGTGTTTGTGTTGTCAATGCTCTACCGTCCGTACTGTATCACCGGCTTATTAACCACATAGCTTTAGTTTGTGATGTGTTTGTGTTTTAAATGCTCTACCGTCCGTACTATATCACTGGAAGATAAACCACACAGCTTTAGTGTGTGATGTGTATGTGTTGTCAATGCTCTACAGTCCGTACTATATCACCGGCAGATTAACTACACATCTTTAGTGTGTGATGTTTTTGTGTTGTCAATGCTCTACAGTCCGTCGTATATCACCGGCAGATTAAACACAGAGCATAAGTGTGTGATGTGTATGTGTTGTCAATGCTCTACAGTCCGTACTATATCACTGGCAGATTAACCACGCATCTTTAGCGTGTGATGTGTTTGTGTTGTCAATGCTCTACCATCCGTACTGTATCACTGGCTGATTAACCACACAGCTTTAGTGTGTGATGTTTTTTTGTTGTCAATGCTCTACAGTCCGTCCTATATCACCGGCATATTGAACACAGAGCTTAAGTGTGTGATGTGTATGTGTTGTCAATGCTCTACAGTCCCTACTATATCACTGGCAGATTAACCACGCATCTTTAGCGTGTGATGTGTTTGTGTTGTCAATGCTCTACAGTCCGTACTGTATCACCGGCTTATTAACCACACAGCTTTAGTTTGTGATGTGTTTGTGTTTTAAATGCTCTACCGTCCGTACTATATCACTGGCAGATAAACCACACAGCTTTAGTGTGTGATGTGTATGTGTTGTCAATGCTCTACAGTCCGTACTATATCACCGGCAGATTAACTACACATCTTTAGTGTGTGATGTTTTTGTGTTGTCAATGCTCTACAGTCCGTCCTATATCACCGGCAGATTAACCACACAGCTTTAGTATGTGATGTGTTTGTGTTGTCAATGCTCTACAGTCCGTCCTATATCACCGGCAGATTAACCACACAGCTTTAGTGTGTGATGTGTATGTGTTGTCAATGCTCTACAGTCCGTCCTATATCACCGGCACATTAACCACACAGCTTTAGTGTGTGATGTGTTTGTGTTGTTAATGCTCTACCGTCCGGCCTATATCACCGGCAGATGAACCACACAGCTTTAGTGTGTGATGTGTATGTGTTGTCAATGCTCTACAGTCCGTCCTATATCACCGGCAGATTAACCACACAGCTTTAGTATGTGATGTGTATGTGTTGTCAATGCTCTACAGTCCGTACTATATCACCGGCAGATTAACCACACAGCTTTAGTGTGTGATCTGTATGTGTTGTCAATGCTCTACAGTCAGTCCTATATCACCGGCACATTAACCAAACAGCTTTAGTATGTGATGTGTATGTGTTTCAATACTCTACCGTCCGGCCTATATCACCGGCAGATTAACCACACAGCTTTAGTGTGTGATGTGTATGTGTTGTCAATGCTCTACAGTCCATCCTATATCATCGGCAGATTAACCACACAGCTTTAGTATGTGATGTGTAAGTGTTGCCAATATTCTACAGTCCGTCCTATATCACTGGCAGATTAACCACACAGCTTTAGTGTGTGATGTGTTTGTGTTGTCAATGCTCTACAGTCCGTCCTATATCACCGGCAGATTAACCACACAGCTTTAGTGTGTGATGTGTTGTTAATGCTCTACAGTCCGGCCTATATCACTGGAAGATTAACCACACAGCTTTAGTATGTGATGTGTTTGTGTTGTCAATGCTCTACCATCTGGCCTATATCACCGGCAGATTAACCACACAGCTTTAGTGTGTGATGTGTATGTGTTGTCAATGCTCTACAGTCCGTACTATATCACATGCAGATTAACCACGCAGCTTTAGTGCGTGATGTGTTTGTGTTGTCAATGCTCTACAGTCCGTACTGTATCACCGGCAGATTAACCACACAGCTTTAGTGTTTGATGTTTTTGTGTTGTCAATGCTCTACAGTCCGTCCTATATCACTGGCAGATTAAACACAGATCTTTAGTGTGTGATGTGTTTGTGTTGTCAATGCTCTATCGTCCGTACTGTATCACCGGCAGATTAACCACACAGCTTTAGTGTGTGATGTGTATGTGTTGTCAATGCTCTACTGTCTGTACTGTATCACCGGCAGATTAACCACACAGTTTTAGTGTGTGATGTGTATGTGTTGTCAATGCTCTACTGTCTGTACTGTATCACCGGCAGATTAACCACACAGCTTTAGTGTGTGATGTGTATGTGTTGTCAATGCTCTACTGTCTGTACTGTATCACCGGCAGATTAACCACACAGCTTTAGTATGTGATGTGTATGTGTTGTCAATGCTCTACAGTCCGTACTATATCACCGGCAGATTAACCACACAGCTTTAGTGTGTGATCTGTATGTGTTGTCAATGCTCTACAGTCAGTCCTATATCACCGGCACATTAACCAAACAGCTTTAGTATGTGATGTGTATGTGTTTCAATACTCTACCGTCCGGCCTATATCACCGGCAGATTAACCACACAGCTTTAGTGTGTGATGTGTATGTGTTGTCAATGCTCTACAGTCCATCCTATATCATCGGCAGATTAACCACACAGCTTTAGTATGTGATGTGTAAGTGTTGCCAATATTCTACAGTCCGTCCTATATCACTGGCAGATTAACCACACAGCTTTAGTGTGTGATGTGTTTGTGTTGTCAATGCTCTACAGTCCGTCCTATATCACCGGCAGATTAACCACACAGCTTTAGTGTGTGATGTGTTGTTAATGCTCTACAGTCCGGCCTATATCACTGGAAGATTAACCACACAGCTTTAGTATGTGATGTGTTTGTGTTGTCAATGCTCTACCATCTGGCCTATATCACCGGCAGATTAACCACACAGCTTTAGTGTGTGATGTGTATGTGTTGTCAATGCTCTACAGTCCGTACTATATCACATGCAGATTAACCACGCAGCTTTAGTGCGTGATGTGTTTGTGTTGTCAATGCTCTACAGTCCGTACTGTATCACCGGCAGATTAACCACACAGCTTTAGTGTTTGATGTTTTTGTGTTGTCAATGCTCTACAGTCCGTCCTATATCACTGGCAGATTAAACACAGATCTTTAGTGTGTGATGTGTTTGTGTTGTCAATGCTCTATCGTCCGTACTGTATCACCGGCAGATTAACCACACAGCTTTAGTGTGTGATGTGTATGTGTTGTCAATGCTCTACTGTCTGTACTGTATCACCGGCAGATTAACCACACAGTTTTAGTGTGTGATGTGTATGTGTTGTCAATGCTCTACTGTCTGTACTGTATCACCGGCAGATTAACCACACAGCTTTAGTGTGTGATGTGTATGTGTTGTCAATGCTCTACTGTCTGTACTGTATCACCGGCAGATTAACCACACAGTTTTAGTGTGTGATGTGTATGTGTTGTCAATGCTCTACTGTCTGTACTGTATCACCGGCAGATTAACCACACAGCTTTAGTTTGTGATGTGTATGTGTTGTCAATGCTTTACAGTCCGTCCTATAACACCGGCAGATTAACCACACAGCTTTAGTGTGTGATGTTTTTGTGTTGTCAATGCTCTATCGTCTGTACTGTATCACTGCAGATTAACCACACAGCTTTAGTGTGTGATGTGTATGTGTTGTCAATGCTCTACAGTCCGACCTATATCACCAGCAGATTAACCACACAGCTTTAGTGTGTGATGTGTATGTGTTGTCAATGCTCTACCGTCCGTCATATATCACCGGCAGATTAACTACACATATTTAGTGTGTGATGTGTTTGTGTTGTCAATGCTCTACAGTCCGTCCTATATCACCGGCAGATTAAACACAGATCTTTAGTGTGTGATGTGTATGTGTTGTTAATGCTCTACAGTCCGTCCTATATCACCGGCAGATTAACTACACATCTTTAGTGTGTGATGTGTTTGTGTTGTCAATGCTCTACAGTCCGTCCTATATCACCGGCAGATGAAACACAGATCTTTAGTGTGTGATGTGTATGTGTTGACAATGCTTTACAGTCCGTACTATATCACCGGCAGATTAACCACACAGCTTTAGTGTGTGAAGTGTATGTGTTGGCAATGCTCTACAGTCCGCCCTATATCACCGGCAGATTAAACACAGATCTTTAGTGTGTGATGTGTTTGTGTTGTCAATGCTCTACCGTCCGGCCTATATCACCGGCACATTAACCACACAGCTTTAGTGTGTGATGTGTATGTGTTGTCAATGCTCTACAGTCCGTCATATATCACCGGCAGATTAACTACACATATTTAGTGTGTGATGTTTTTGTGTTGTCAATGCTCTACAGTCCGTCCTATATCACCGGCAGATGAAACACAGATCTTTAGTGTGTGATGTGTATGTGTTGTCAATGCTTTACAGTCCGTACTATATCACCGGCAGATTAACCACACAGCTTTAGTGTGTGAAGTGTATGTGTTGGCAATGCTCTACAGTCCGCCCTATATCACCGGCAGATTAAACACAGATCTTTAGTGTGTGATGTGTTTGTGTTGTCAATGCTCTACCGTCCGGCCTATATCACCAGCAGATTAACCACACAGCTTTAGTGTGTGATGTGTATGTGTTGTCAATGCTCTACCGTCCGTCATATATCACCGGCAGATTAACTACACATATTTAGTGTGTGATGTGTTTGTGTTGTCAATGCTCTACAGTCCGTCCTATATCACCGGCAGATTAAACACAGATCTTTAGTGTGTGATGTGTATGTGTTGTTAATGCTCTACAGTCCGTCCTATATCACCGGCAGATTAACTACACATCTTTAGTGTGTGATGTTTTTGTGTTGTCAATGCTCTACAGTCCGTCCTATATCACCGGCAGATGAAACACAGATCTTTAGTGTGTGATGTGTATGTGTTGTCAATGCTTTACAGTCCGTACTATATCACCGGCAGATTAACCACACAGCTTTAGTGTGTGAAGTGTATGTGTTGGCAATGCTCTACAGTCCGCCCTATATCACCGGCAGATTAAACACAGATCTTTAGTGTGTGATGTGTTTGTGTTGTCAATGCTCTACCGTCCGGCCTATATCACCGGCACATTAACCACACAGCTTTAGTGTGTGATGTGTATGTGTTGTCAATGCTCTACAGTCCGTACTATATAACCGGCAGATTAACCACACAGCTTTAGTGTGTGATGTGTTTGTGCTGTCAATGCTCTACCGTCCGTACTGTATCACCGGCAGATTAACCAAACAGCTTTAGTGTGTGATGTTTTTGTGTTGTCAATGCTCTACTGTCTGTACTGTATCACCGGCAGATTAACCACACAGCTTTAGTGTGTGATGTGTATGTGTTGTCAATGCTCTACTGTCTGTACTGTATCACCGGCAGATTAACCACACAGTTTTAGTGTGTGATGTGTATGTGTTGTCAATGCTCTACTGTCTGTACTGTATCACCGGCAGATTAACCACACAGCTTTAGTTTGTGATGTGTATGTGTTGTCAATGCTTTACAGTCCGTCCTATAACACCGGCAGATTAACCACACAGCTTTAGTGTGTGATGTTTTTGTGTTGTCAATGCTCTATCGTCTGTACTGTATCACTGCAGATTAACCACACAGCTTTAGTGTGTGATGTGTATGTGTTGTCAATGCTCTACAGTCCGACCTATATCACCAGCAGATTAACCACACAGCTTTAGTGTGTGATGTGTATGTGTTGTCAATGCTCTACCGTCCATCATATATCACCGGCAGATTAACTACACATATTTAGTGTGTGATGTGTTTGTGTTGTCAATGCTCTACAGTCCGTCCTATATCACCGGCAGATTAAACACAGATCTTTAGTGTGTGATGTGTATGTGTTGTTAATGCTCTACAGTCCGTCCTATATCACCGGCAGATTAACTACACATCTTTAGTGTGTGATGTTTTTGTGTTGTCAGTGCTCTACAGTCCGTCCTATATCACCGGCAGATGAAACACAGATCTTTAGTGTGTGATGTGTATGTGTTGTCAATGCTTTACAGTCCGTACTATATCACCGGCAGATTAACCACACAGCTTTAGTGTGTGAAGTGTATGTGTTGGCAATGCTCTACAGTCCGCCCTATATCACCGGCAGATTAAACACAGATCTTTAGTGTGTGATGTGTTTGTGTTGTCAATGCTCTACCGTCCGGCCTATATCACCGGCACATTAACCACACAGCTTTAGTGTGTGATGTGTATGTGTTGTCAATGCTCTACAGTCCGTCATATATCACCGGCAGATTAACTACACATATTTAGTGTGTGATGTTTTTGTGTTGTCAATGCTCTACAGTCCGTCCTATATCACCGGCAGATGAAACACAGATCTTTAGTGTGTGATGTGTATGTGTTGTCAATGCTTTACAGTCCGTACTATATCACCGGCAGATTAACCACACAGCTTTAGTGTGTGAAGTGTATGTGTTGGCAATGCTCTACAGTCCGCCCTATATCACCGGCAGATTAAACACAGATCTTTAGTGTGTGATGTGTTTGTGTTGTCAATGCTCTACCGTCCGGCCTATATCACCAGCAGATTAACCACACAGCTTTAGTGTGTGATGTGTTTGTGTTGTCAATGCTCTACCATCTGGCCTATATCACCGGCAGATTAACCACACAGCTTTAGTGTGTGATGTGTATGTGTTGTCAATGCTCTACAGTCCGTACTATATCACATGCAGATTAACCACGCAGCTTTAGTGCGTGATGTGTTTGTGTTGTCAATGCTCTACAGTCCGTACTGTATCACCGGCAGATTAACCACACAGCTTTAGTGTTTGATGTTTTTGTGTTGTCAATGCTCTACAGTCCGTCCTATATCACTGGCAGATTAAACACAGATCTTTAGTGTGTGATGTGTTTGTGTTGTCAATGCTCTACCGTCCGGCCTATATCACCGGCAGATTAACCACACAGCTTTAGTGTGTGATGTGTATGTGTTGTCAATGCTCTACTGTCTGTACTGTATCACCGGCAGATTAACCACACAGTTTTAGTGTGTGATGTGTATGTGTTGTCAATGCTCTACTGTCTGTACTGTATCACCGGCAGATTAACCACACAGCTTTAGTGTGTGATGTGTATGTGTTGTCAATGCTCTACTGTCTGTACTGTATCACCGGCAGATTAACCACACAGTTTTAGTGTGTGATGTGTATGTGTTGTCAATGCTCTACTGTCTGTACTGTATCACCGGCAGATTAACCACACAGCTTTAGTTTGTGATGTGTATGTGTTGTCAATGCTTTACAGTCCGTCCTATAACACCGGCAGATTAACCACACAGCTTTAGTGTGTGATGTTTTTGTGTTGTCAATGCTCTATCGTCTGTACTGTATCACTGCAGATTAACCACACAGCTTTAGTGTGTGATGTGTATGTGTTGTCAATGCTCTACAGTCCGACCTATATCACCAGCAGATTAACCACACAGCTTTAGTGTGTGATGTGTATGTGTTGTCAATGCTCTACCGTCCGTCATATATCACCGGCAGATTAACTACACATATTTAGTGTGTGATGTGTTTGTGTTGTCAATGCTCTACAGTCCGTCCTATATCACCGGCAGATTAAACACAGATCTTTAGTGTGTGATGTGTATGTGTTGTTAATGCTCTACAGTCCGTCCTATATCACCGGCAGATTAACTACACATCTTTAGTGTGTGATGTTTTTGTGTTGTCAATGCTCTACAGTCCGTCCTATATCACCGGCAGATGAAACACAGATCTTTAGTGTGTGATGTGTATGTGTTGTCAATGCTCTACAGTCCGTACTATATCACCGGCAGATTAACCACACAGCTTTAGTGTGTGAAGTGTATGTGTTGGCAATGCTCTACAGTCCGCCCTATATCACCGGCAGATTAAACACAGATCTTTAGTGTGTGATGTGTTTGTGTTGTCAATGCTCTACCGTCCGGCCTATATCACCGGCACATTAACCACACAGCTTTAGTGTGTGATGTGTATGTGTTGTCAATGCTCTACAGTCCGTCATATATCACCGGCAGATTAACTACACATATTTAGTGTGTGATGTTTTTGTGTTGTCAATGCTCTACAGTCCGTCCTATATCACCGGCAGATGAAACACAGATCTTTAGTGTGTGATGTGTATGTGTTGTCAATGCTCTACAGTCCGTACTATATCACCGGCAGATTAACCACACAGCTTTAGTGTGTGAAGTGTATGTGTTGTCAATGCTCTACAGTCCGCCCTATATCACCGGCAGATTAAACACAGATCTTTAGTGTGTGATGTGTTTGTGTTGTCAATGCTCTACCGTCCGGCCTATATCACCAGCAGATTAACCACACAGCTTTAGTGTGTGATGTGTATGTGTTGTCAATGCTCTACCGTCCGTCATATATCACCGGCAGATTAACTACACATATTTAGTGTGTGATGTGTTTGTGTTGTCAATGCTCTACAGTCCGTCCTATATCACCGGCAGATTAAACACAGATCTTTAGTGTGTGATGTGTATGTGTTGTTAATGCTCTACAGTCCGTCCTATATCACCGGCAGATTAACTACACATCTTTAGTGTGTGATGTTTTTGTGTTGTCAATGCTCTACAGTCCGTCCTATATCACCGGCAGATGAAACACAGATCTTTAGTGTGTGATGTGTATGTGTTGTCAATGCTTTACAGTCCGTACTATATCACCGGCAGATTAACCACACAGCTTTAGTGTGTGAAGTGTATGTGTTGGCAATGCTCTACAGTCCGCCCTATATCACCGGCAGATTAAACACAGATCTTTAGTGTGTGATGTGTTTGTGTTGTCAATGCTCTACCGTCCGGCCTATATCACCGGCACATTAACCACACAGCTTTAGTGTGTGATGTGTATGTGTTGTCAATGCTCTACAGTCCGTACTATATAACCGGCAGATTAACCACACAGCTTTAGTGTGTGATGTGTTTGTGCTGTCAATGCTCTACCGTCCGTACTGTATCACCGGCAGATTAACCAAACAGCTTTAGTGTGTGATGTTTTTGTGTTGTCAATGCTCTACAGTCCGTCCTATATCACCGGCAGATTAACCACACAGCTTTAGTGTGTGATGTGTTTGTGTTGTCAATGCTCTACCGTCCGTACTGTATTACCGGCAGATGAACCACACAGCTTTAGTGTGTGATGTTTTTGTTGTCAATGCTCTACAGTCCGTCGTATATCACCGGCAGATTAAACACAGAGCTTAAGTGTGTGATGTGTATGTGTTGTCAATGCTCTACAGTCCGTACTATATCACTGGCAGATTAACCACGCATCTTTAGCGTGTGATGTGTTTGTGTTGTCAATGCTCTACCGTCCGTACTGTATCACCGGCTGATTAACCACACAGCTTTAGTGTGTGATGTTTTTTTGTTGTCAATGCTCTACAGTCCGTCCTATATCACCGGCATATTGAACACAGAGCTTAAGTGTGTGATGTGTATGTGTTGTCAATGCTCTACAGTCCCTACTATATCACTGGCAGATTAACCACGCATCTTTAGCGTGTGATGTGTTTGTGTTGTCAATGCTCTACCGTCCGTCCTATATCACCGGCATATTGAACACAGAGCTTAAGTGTGTGATGTGTATGTGTTGTCAATGCTCTACAGTCCCTACTATATCACTGGCAGATTAACCACGCATCTTTAGCGTGTGATGTGTTTGTGTTGTCAATGCTCTACAGTCCATACTATATAACCGGCAGATTAACCACACAGCTTTAGTGTGTGATGTGTTGTCAATGCTCTACAGTCCGTCCTATATCACCGGCAGATTAACCACACAGCTTTAGTGTGTGATGTGTTTGTGTTGTCAATGCTCTACCGTCCGTACTGTATCACCGGCAGATTAACCACACAGATTTAGTGTGTGATGTTTTTGTGTTGTCAATGCTCTACAGTCCGTCCTATATCACCGGCAGATTGTACACAGAGCTTAAGTGTGTGATGTGTATGTGTTGTCAATGCTCTACAGTCCGCCCTATATCACAGGCAGATTAACCACACAGCTTTAGCGTGTTATGTGTTTGTGTTGTCAATGCTCTACCGTCCGTACTGTATCACCGGCTGATTAATCACACAGCTTTAGTGTGTGATGTTTTTGTGTTGTCAATGCTCTACAGTCCGTCCTATATCACCGGCAGATTGAACACAGAGCATAAGTGTGTTATGTGTATGTGTTGTCAATGCTCTACAGTCCGCCCTATATCACAGGCAGATTAACCACACAGCTTTAGCGTGTGATGTGTTTGTGTTGTCAATGCTCTACCGTCCGTACTGTATCACCGGCTGATTAACCATGCAGCTTTAGTGTGTGATGTTTTTTTGTTGTCAATGCTCTACAGTCCGTCCTATATCACCGGCATATTGAACACAGAGCTTAAGTGTGTGATGTTTATGTGTTGTCAATGCTCTACAGTCCCTACTATATCACTGGCAGATTAACCACGCATCTTTAGCGTGTGATGTGTTTGTGTTGTCAATGCTCTATAGTCCTTACTGTATCACCGGCTTATTAACCACACAGCTTTAGTTTTTGATGTGTTTGTGTTTTAAATGCTCTACCGTCCGTACTATATCACTGGCAGATAAACCACACAGCTTTAGTGTGTGATGTGTATGTGTTGTCAATGCTCTACAGTCCGTACTATATCACCGGCAGATTAACTACACATCTTTAGTGTGTGATGTTTTTGTGTTGTCAATGCTCTACAGTCCGTCCTATATCACCGGCAGATTAACCACACAGCTTTAGTGTGTGATGTGTATGTGTTGTCAATGCTCTACAGTCCGTCCTATATCACCGTCAGATTAAACACTGATCTTTAGTGTGTGATGTGTTTTTGTTGTCAATGCTCTACCGTCCGGCCTATATCACCGGCACATTAACCACACAGCTTTAGTGTGTGATGTGTATGTGTTGTCAATGCTCTACAGTCTGTACTATATAACCGGCAGATTAACCACACAACTTTAGTGTGTGATGTGTATGTGTTGTCAATGCTCTACAGTCCGTCCTATATTACCGGCAGATTAACCACATAGCTTTAGTGTGTGATGTGTTTGTGTTGTCAATGCTCTACCGTCCGTACTGTATCACCGGCAGATTAACCACACAGCTTTAGTGTGTGATGTTTTTGTGTTGTCAATGCTCTACAGTCCGTCCTATATCACCGGCAGATTGTACACAGAGCTTAAGTGTGTGATGTGTATGTGTTGTCAATGCTCTACAGTCCGTACTGTATCACTGGCAGATTAACCACACATCTTTAGTATGTGATGTGTATGTGTTGTCAATGCTCTACCGTCCGTACTGTATCACCGGCAGATTAACCACACAGCTTTAGTGTGTGATGTGTATGTGTTGTCAATGCTCTGCTGTCCGTCCTATATCACCAGCAGATTAACCACACAGCTTTAGTGTGTGATGTGTATGTGTTGTCAATGCTCTACTGTCCGTCCTATATCACCTGCAGATTAACCACACAGCTTTAGTGTGTGATGTGTTTGTGTTGTCAATGCTCTACCGTCCGTACTGTATCACCGGCAGATTAACCACACAGCTTTAGTGTGTGATGTGTATGTGTTGTCAATGCTCTACCGTCCGACCTATATCACCGGCAGATTAACCACACAGCTTTAGTGTGTGATGTGTTTGTGTTGTCAATGCTCTGCCATCCGGCCTATATCCGGCAGATTAACCACACAGCTTTAGTGTGTGATGTGTTTGTGTTGTCAATGCTCTGCAGTCCGTTCTATATCACCGGCAGATTAACCATACAGCTTTAGTGTGTTATGTGTTTGTGTTGTCAATGCTCTACCGTCCGTCCTATATCACCGTCAGATTAACCACACAGCTTTAGTGTGTGATGTGTATGTGTTGTCAATGCTCTACAGTCCGTCATATATCACCGTCAGATTAACCACACAGCTTTAGTGTGTGATGTGTTTGTGTTGTCAATGCTCTACCGTCCATACTATATCACCGGCAAATTAACCGTAAAGCTTTAGTGTGTGATGTGTATGTGTTGTCAATGCTCTACCGTCCATACTATATCACCGGCAAATTAACCGTAAAGCTTTAGTGTGTGATGTGTATGTGTTGTCAATGCTCTACAGTCCGTACTATATCACCGGCAAATTAACCGTAAAGCTTTAGTGTGTGATGTGTATGTGTTGTCAATGCTCTACCGTCCATACTATATCACCGGCAAATTAACCGTAAAGCTTTAGTGTGTGATGTGTATGTGTTGTCAATGCTCTACCGTCCGTACTGTATCACCGGCAGATTAACCACACAGCTTTAGTGTGTGATCTTTATGTATTGTCAATGCTCTACCGTCCGTACTATATCACCGGCAGATTAACCACACAGCTTTAGTATGTGATGTGTATGTGTTGTCAATGCTCTACCGTCCGTACTATATCACCGGCACATTAACCACACTCATCCTTATCACACACCCTACTGAAGTCTTACGTTGTTGTGTTTTCGTGGCCTTGTGTAAAACATCAGGTCTAATAGAACAATTTGCGGTGCTATCTAGGACGAAATAAGAAGCCGCACTGAAATAAATGTAAAATGTTTATTGAAAAAAATGTGTGCAAATGAATCTCATTTCTACAATTGTTTGACTTCATGATAGCTAAATATAAAGTTTGTTGTATAAGTTACTTTGCTCCCAATTAGCGGTAACTCTTTAAAATATTTTTACTTTGGCTTTCATAGAAGCTGCTACGTACATTGCCTTATAGCCAATGGGTTAATCATGGGTTCTGTGCCTTAACCATTGGTATTTCTGTTGCATTTTGCTTCCCTTTGCAGGAAGTCAGCTACTGCCAGGGGATGAGTCAGATTGCGGCGGTGCTGCTTATGTATCTGAATGAAGAGGATGCTTTCTGGGCACTGGCCCAGCTGCTGACCAATCAGAGGCATGCAATGCACGGTAAGTAATTGCTGGTTACTAGTAGGTATCATTAAAGGGCACTTGATTATTATACCATGCTCTGAACATATCAGATTTTACCTATTACATATGAAACCACAGACCAGTATGATTAAGGGGTTAATGTCCCTGAAACGTCGCTGTTACATATGATTCCAGAATAAAGATTTTCAATTTTATAGTGCTGGTGACTTTCTGGTTTTTACAGACCAGTATGTAGGTGTCACATTTTTAGTATATAAGGTGCACCAGCTTATAAGATGCAGCATGATTTAAAATAGTTCTAAGATCTCTTGTTCCCTTCTCCCTTTCTGCCTCCTCTCTTAAAATTATTTTAGCTTTATAGTATTACACCTGTGGTTATATCTAGGGAGCAGGACTGTGGCAATGGTTTAGACTAGAGTTATGGCAAGTCACAGCCAGGGTAATGAATAGGACCATGGTTTGATCTTGAGATTTGTAATATAGTTACAACTAGGACTAATATTATGACTAGAATTAAGACCATGGCTTTGTTTAGGGGATAGGCTTACAATTTTGGGTAATGGCTATTGTTATGACTAGGATTTTTGTTAGGAATAGGGTTACAGATAAGCTTATGTCAAGTGTACAGCATTTCCTCTAGATATTTTGTAGTGGTCACATGACCCTGATGCTATCATACAGTGGTCACATGACCCTGGTGCTATCATACAGTGGTCACATAACCCTGATGCTATCATACAGTGGTCACATGACCCTGATGCTATCATACAGTGGTCACATAACCCTGATGCTATCATACAGTGATCACATGACCCTGATGCTATCATACAGTGGTCACATGACCCTGATGCAATCATACAGTGGTCACATGACCCTCATGCTATCATACAGTGGTCACATGACCCTCATGCTATCATACAATGGATTCTCTTGGTATAATATGGTGATATAAACTGACAAAAAATAGTTTGTCCTACTTTCTCTGAGCAATATTTTTTCAGATATTTGCATATTTTATTTCTAATAAACTGTTTGTCTTCTATCTGAAGGGTTCTTTATTCCTGGTTTCCCAAAACTCCAGCGGTTTCAGAGTCACCACGAACAGATTCTCAGCAAGGTGTTTCCGAAACTAAAGAAGCATATGGTAAAACCCTGTAGTGTAATGTTTTTATATTTATGTGTTTACGTAAATGTATAAATGGTTAGTTAATAAAAGCACAACGCTTGGAGACGATATGATCCAGTGCACAGAACGGTTATACAAATATGGAGGAGAAAGTTGGCAGAAAATAGATATATTTTACAAATAATGATTGAATTATTATTGATACTCATTTTATCAACCTCAGAAGAATGAAGGCTGAACTAGCCGTGCCCAGATTAGAACATGGGCCAATGGGGTTTGAACACATAATCCAGCTGCTCAATTATCCAAAAATGTTTTTATTTTCTTTACTTCTTAAACTCATAAAAATAAAAATATTTACCCAGCAAGAATTATTGTAGCTACTGATAATGGGTAGTGATCTGCAAATAATAAGTAGTCCAGGAGATAACTTCTATGTGTTATGTGCTGTAGGACAAAGAAGACATGTCTACTGGGATCTATACCACCAAATGGTTCCTGCAATGCTTCTTAGATCGGGTAAGCACCAACAAATGCATAACACTTATGTATCGCTCACACATCAAGTTCATGTGAGGCAAATTCATAAATAACCCAATTTTTTCTTACTAAATACTAAAAAGTACAAAAAAATAAATAAATCTAAAATAAAAACAAGGAAAATAATCTTGAAAATATACATGTACAAAATCTAAAATAATATTCAAAACTAAAAAAACTAAAATAAGCATAAAAATAAAAAAGTACAACTACAAAAAAGAGTAGAGTGTTCACATTATGAGGAGCGTAATTTAAAAAACATCTTCATTCTTTATCGCCTTATTTTATTTTAATGCACCTTATTAGAGATTGTGTGGTTCACTTGTTTTTTTATTAAAGATGAACAACATTTTAAAAGAACTAACATTGAAAAAGGACAAATACTAAAAAGAGTATAAATACTAAAATAATCTTTAAAACTATAAAAAAATGCAAATGCTAAAAAAATGTAAAAATTTTTCAAATTTAAAAAACAAAATGTTCAAAAGTATAAGAGTAGAATCCTCCAAACTAAAAAATACAATAATCAAAACTACACAAACCTCAAAACTTATAATAATAATAATAATATTCAAAACCCCAGTACAAAGAGTAAAATAACCTAAATTTTTTTTAAAAAAAATAAGTACAAAATTAAAAATATTTTTTTTTTTTTTTTTTTTTTTTTTTTTTAGAATCAAAGATTTTTATTGAGGAATACCAGATATACAAGGGTAACATTCAATAAACATTATACATAGAATTGAAACACGTCACCTCTGAGGTTTTGTCCAACCAGAAATCTCTAGCATAATAGGAAGTAATCACAATCTGGCATTACCTCTTTTTCGTTTTGTTTCCTATGTTACAACACAGAAAGAAGAAAGGTACCATTCACAGTTTAAATATCCAAATCAACTTGTATATCCTATAGTATGGTAGACTGAATACAATATAAAGATGTATTTGGATTCTATGTAAATAAAAAAGGGATATAAGAAAGACTTATAATTATGTATTAACAATTGCAGATAAACACCGCTTATTTGTCCACTTACAGTAAGGGTGAACAGTAGCTAAAGGTAAGGGCGGGGGGCGGAGCCCTAAATTATATTGGAGCTAACGAGTTTCCCAGGTTATTATCATGATGTCTGCTCTCTAGAAGAATACTTAAGTGGAACCCTGATAAAAGTCCCTGGGCCTTTGTGTATATATATATAAAAAAAAAAATACGATTATATTCTGGATCAGTTACTCTCAGAAAGGGGTATTAGGATGTATGCACTATGAGATATAGGACAAATGATAGCATACATGGTATAAGATGAGATATATAGGGGGCTTCTAGATGAGCTCCTCTCCAGGGGAGATGCCACCTAAGGGCGATGAGGGGAAAGGGAGTTGGGGTATGACCCGCAGGCAACCAGTACCGGCGGGAAAGGGAGGAGAGGAGCCTAGCAATAATAAATGATGTGCTCTAGTAATGAGGTGGTACTGTGTCTGAAGCTACATATCTACTATATCAGGGTTTGTCGGGTATGACAACTATGCATATTTTAAGACCTATTAAAGCCATAGCAAACTGTATCGGCCGCTGACAGTCCACTCGTTCATCATAGGTAGATAGTGCAGGGAACCCCAAAGGATAACCATAATGAAATATATATAGAAGAATAGTCTTAACTGATTCCCAGGGATCAAACATCTCTTCATGAATGACAGTATCAGACATCACACATCGACCCTATTCTCCAAGCGTATACAGTTTTGACATTAACCTTATAATTAAACAGACACTACCTAAACAAAAACAATACATTGGAAATGTTAACTCCCTATTCCCCTGCTCGCGCAGAGAGAAAATGGAACCATGCCTGCTGTGAAGAATCTCTATATGGCAACCTGCAATGGACTAGAAAATAAATACACATCCTTATTTATAGCTTTATGCATAGGCATACATAATATACCTCATGAACATTTCTAAGTGAACCAGGGAGGTTGAGATTCAGTATATTGGCTACCTTGTATAGAGCAGTTCACTACTTCAGCCTTACAGCGTCACATAAATGGGTTTCCCAAACTAAGGTCCTAAAAAGGGGGGGGGGGCTGTATAGAAGCTGAAGCACACAAATAAGGGTGCAGATGTATGGGTATTGAAATTAAGGAAATAGCTGCATTCACTGGAGAGAGTGGGAAAAGATTTGGCTTTCTCATATGTGGCGTAGGTACTGTGAATAAGGCTATTATACAAATTAATATATAGCATTGCTGTATTATCAATTTAACTTAAGTAAAGAGAGTTGCTGAACTAAGTAAACATGTACAAGCAACCGATAACAGTGGATTGGGATAATATAGAACAAACACAACATGAAAATACCTCGTTGGGCACATGAGATAGAATGTATTTCCCCATTGATTAAGGATGACTGGTATCATAGAGGTGGGATGTCATATATATAACTGTAGGAGGTACAGAAATTATACTTCTACCTACTTATATAGTAGTGACTTTCTAGGTAGATAAGACCCTGGGTTACTTAGTATCCTCAATGGAAAAAGGTCCTCTAGACACTATAAATGGTAGAAGTACTGGCTCAGGTGTACAGTAAAACAGTGCTAATAACATCTAACTATAGGCTGATTGACTGTCTCAAACTGCCCTCCAAACACATCCATATAAGAAAATATTTAGTGTGGGGGAGCGAAAAGGAGCAGCCTGTCAGGTATTGAAAATAATAACTGAGAACCATGTCCTACAAAACACTTTCTCAGAGAGTCATATTCAGTCTGTTGTATCAAACTGTAGAGTTTTCATATGCGACCGGGTCCCTGAGACTGCGAGCGACAAGTCTCTGCTGTTACTGAAAGTTATTGATTAGCCCGAAAGCGGCTATGTGTAGCTTAGCCGATACCTATCTTGTCATTCCTCCAGGAGCCTGAGTGTACTTCTACCATGACACACTCCAGTTCCCCAGAAATCCTCTCTGACGGGTTAGCCTGCCTTGGTTCTGTGAGGACTACAAACAGAAGATGGCACTGGGTTTCATTCTCTCTCCTCGGGAGCGGGGACTTGATACTTAACTGAGGAGGCAACCTAGCGTAGCGAATACCGAAGTGCTGGGCTACCATCAAATTCACTGAGCCACTGTGAACCCCCCCGCAGACATAGGAATCCTGTATGTCGGAGGTAAGGGCATAGGTAGCGGGGAGGCTAACCGGGCTACTTTCACCTATTAGCTGTGACTCGGGGATCGGCAATTCAGCATCTGACAATCCGCTGGTAAGTGCTGGGTCTCGTTCTCAGGACTCTGCTGATTTAAGTGTAAAGGGGTTACCATCTCTCTCCTCAGCACTCCTATCCCCGCAGAAGCGGGATCTCTAACCTCTTCCTGAGGAAAAGCCTTCTGTCCCGTAGTCCAGTCTGCTTCAGTAATGTTGAGCGCTGAGGAGTCAGCAGGCGGAATAGGAGAGAGCAAGACGCCATCTTGAAGGCTGCAGGGGCAGTGATATTCGGAGAAACAGCGTATAAGCTGGGCAAAGTGGAAATCCATTTTGTCGCTTAAACTTTTTAAAGATAGCAGTAGTGCAGCCTCCATTTCTCCTTTGCAATAGCTCGCAACAGTTGGTAGTGGTGGAGAATATTTCAGTGCTTCTGTAGCCACTGCGACGCCTGTCTGCCGAAAGTCCATGAAATTCAACTCCCAGCTGCAGGGAGTATAGGCCTTATGTAGAGAAGTTAATTTCGAGTCCATGTACTATTACATAGTTTGTACTGTCCCTTCTAGATATGTCCAGGAGGCCTTGTTATCTTCAAGTTAGGGTTTTAGAGTATCCCATTGAGCATTTTTGTCACCTTTCTTAGGCTTCTATTGCAGAGCTCTACAATTGTGTGGCCATGTTCATCGGCGGTTGGCTCTGCCCCCCTAAAAATATCTTTTAATAAAGAAAAAAAATAATCAAAAATGAAATCTCTTAAATTGGAACATTTGACAGCAATATTGAATAGTCACTTACTATGAGGTAAAATTACTGGTGGCACTAAGTAATCTTTTTCTAGCGGTGCTAGTGACTTAAAAGTATCCAGAATCATTAATACCAGTAGAAGCAATGAGTTTGCTCTTTTCATATATATTTCCTCTAAAACGCAGATTAAATGTACAGATGTTACATAGTTACTTAAAGGGACAGTCTAGTCAAAAATAAACTTTCATGATTCAGTTAGGGGCGGGCATGTAATTTTAAACAAATTTCCAATTTACTTTTATCATTAATTTTGCTTTGTTCTCTTGGTATTATTAGTTGAAAGCTAAACCTAGGTAGGCTCATATGGTAATTGCTAATCCCTTGAAGGCCGCCTCTTATCTGAATGCATTTTGACATTTTCCACAACTAGTTGGTGTTAGTTAATGTGTGCCATATAGATAACATTGTGCTCATGTATGTGGAGTTATGTATGAGTCCGCACTGACTGGCTAAATGCAACTCTGTCAAAAGAGCTGAGATTAGGGGGCAGTCTGCAGAGGCTTAAATACAAGGTAATCAGTGATAAAAAGTATATTAATATAAATGAGATAAGGGGCAGTTTGCAGAGGCTTATATACAAGGTAATCACAGAGGTAAAAAGTATATTAATATAACTGAGATAAGGAGCAGTCTGCAGAGGCTTATATACAAGGTAATCAGTGATAAAAAGTATATTAATATAAATGAGATAAGGGGCAGTTTGCAGAAGCTTAGATACAAGGTAATCACAGAGGTAAAAAGTATATTAATATAACTGAGATAAGGAGCAGTCTGCAGAGGCTTAGATACAGGGTAATCACAGGGGTAAAAAGTATATGAATATAACTGAGATAAGGGGCAGTCTGCAGAGGCTTAGATACAAGGTAATCACAGAGGTAAAACTGAGATAAGGGGACAGTTTGCAGAGGCTTAGATGCAGGGTAATCACAGAGGTAAAACTGAGATAAGGGGGCAGTCTGCAGAGACTTAGAAACTGGGTAATTACAGAGGTAAAACTGAGATAAGGGGGCAGTCTGCAGAGGCTTAGATACAGGGTAATCACAGAGATAAAACTGAGATAAGGGGGCGGTTTGCAGAGGCTTAAATACAGGGTAATCACAGAAGTAAAACTGAGATAAGGGGGCAGTCTGCAGAGACTTAGAAGCCGGATAATTACAGAGGTAAAACTGAGATAAGGGAGCAGTCTGCAGAGGCTTAGATACAGGGTAATCACAGAGGTAAAACTGAGATAAAGGGCAGTCTGCAGAGGCTTAGATACAGGGTAATCACAGAGGTAAAAAGTATATTAATATAACTGAGATAAGGGGCAGTCTGCAGAGGCTTAGATACAAGGTAAACACAGAGGTAAAACTGAGATAAGTAAGCAGTTTGCAGAGGCTTAGATACAAGGTAATCACAAAGGTAAAACTGAAATAAGGGGGCAGTCTGCAGAGGCTTAGATACAAGGTAATCACAGAGGTAAAACTGAGATAAGGGGGCAGTCTGCAGAGGCTTAGATACAGTGTAATCACAGAGGTAAAACTGAGATAAGGGGGCAGTCTGCAGAGGCTTAGATACAAGGTAATCACAGAGGTAAAACTGAGATAAGGGGCAGTCTGCAGAGGCTTAGATACAGTGTAATCACAGAGGTAAAACTGAGATAAGGGGGCAGTCTGCAGAGGCTTAGATACAAGGTAATCACAGAGGTAAAACTGAGATAAGGGGCAGTCTGCAGAGGCTTAGATACAAGGTAATCACAGAGGTAAAACTAAGATAAGGGGGAAGTCTGCAGAGGCTTAGATACAAGGTGATTACAGAGGTAAAACTGAGATAAGGGGGCAGTCTGCAGAGGCTTAGATACAAGGTAATCACAGAGGTAAAACTGAGATAAGGGGGCAGTCTGCAGAGGCTTAGATACAAGGTAATCACAGAGGTAAAACTGAGATAATAGGGCAGTCTGCAGAGACTTAGAAATCGGGTAATTACAGAGGTAAAACTGAGATAAGGGGGCAGTCTGCAGAGGCTTAGATACAAGGTAATCACAGAGGTAAAACTGAGATAAGGGGCAGTCTGCTAAGGCTTAGATACAAGGTAATCACAGAGGTAAAACTGAGATAAGGGGCAGTCTGCAGAGGCTTAGCTACAAGGTAATCACAGGGGTAAAAAGTATATTAATATAACTGAGATAAGGGGCAGTCTGCAGAGGCTTAGATACAAGGTAATCACAGAGGTAAAAAGTATATTAATATAACTGAGATAAGGAGCAGTCTGCAGAGGCTTAGATACAGGGTAATCACAGGGGTCAAAAGTATATTAATATAACTGAGATAAGGGGGCAGTCTGCAGAGGCTTAGATACAAGGTAATCACAGAGGTAAAACTGAGATAAGGGGCAGTCTGCTGAGGCTTAGCTACAAGGTAATCACAGAGGTAAAAAGTATATTAATATAACTGAGATAAGGGACAGTCTGCAGAGGCTTAGATACAAGGTAATCACAGAGGTAAAAAGTATATTAATATAACTGAGATAAGGGGCAGTTTGCAGAAGCTTAGATACAAGGTAATCACAGAGGTAAAAAGTATATTAATATAACTGAGATAAGGAGCAGTCTGCAGAGGCTTAGATACAGGGTAATCACAGGGGTAAAAATAATATGAATATAACTGAGATAAGGGGCAGTCTGCAGAGGCTTAGATACAAGGTAATCACAGAGGTAAAACTGAGATAAGGGGCAGTCTGCAGAGGCTTAGATACAGAGGTAATCACAGAGGTAAAACTGAGATAAGGGGCAGTCTGCAGAGGCTTAGATACAGGGTAATCACAGAGATAAAACTGAGATAAGGGGACAGTTTGCAGAGGCTTAGATACAGAGGTAATCACAGAGGTAAAACTGAGATAAGGGGCAGTCTGCAGAGGCTTAGATACAAGGTAATCACAGAGGTAAAACTGAGATAAGGGGGCAGTCTGCAGAGGCTTATATACAAGGTAATCACAGAGGTAAAAAGTATATTAATATAACTGAGATAAGGGGCAGTCTGCAGAGGCTTAGATACAAGGTAATCACAGAGGTAAAACGTATATTAATATAACTGAGATAAGGGGCAGTCTGCAGAGGCTTAGATACAAGGTAATCACAGAGGTAAAACTGAGATAAGGGGCAGTCTGCAGAGGCTTATATACAAGGTAATCACATAGGTAAAACTGAGATAAGGGGGCAGTCTGCAGACGCTTAGATGCAGGGTAATCACAGAGGTAAAACTGAGATAAGGGGGCAGTCTGCAGAGACTTAGAAACCGGGTAATTACAGAGGTAAAACTGAGATAAGGGGGCAGTCTGCAGAGGCTTAGATACAGGGTAATCACAGAGGTAAAACTGAGATAAGGGGGCGGTTTGCAGAGGCTTAAATACAGGGTAATCACAGAAGTAAAACTGAGATAAGGGGGCAGTCTGCAGAGACTTAGAAGCCGGATAATTACAGAGGTAAAACTGAGATAAGGGAGCAGTCTGCAGAGGCTTAGATACAGGGTAATCACAGAGGTAAAACTGAGATAAAGGGCAGTCTGCAGAGGCTTAGATACAGGGTAATCACAGAGGTAAAAAGTATATTAATATAACTGAGATAAGGGGCAGTCTGCAGAGGCTTAGATACAAGGTAAACACAGAGGTAAAACTGAGATAAGTAAGCAGTTTGCAGAGGCTTAGATACAAGGTAATCACAAAGGTAAAACTGAAATAAGGGGGCAGTCTGCAGAGGCTTAGATACTAGGTAATCACAGAGGTAAAACTGAGATAAGGGGGCAGTCTACAGAGGCTTAGATACAAGGTAATCACAGAGGTAAAACTGAGATAAGGGGGCAGTCTGCAGAGGCTTAGATACAAGGTAATCACAGAGGTAAAACTGAGATAATAGGGCAGTCTGCAGAGACTTAGAAATCGGGTAATTACAGAGGTAAAACTGAGATAAGGGGGCAGTCTGCAGAGGCTTAGATACAAGGTAATCACAGAGGTAAAACTGAGATAAGGGGCAGTCTGCTGAGGCTTAGATACAAGGTAATCACAGAGGTAAAACTGAGATAAGGGGCAGTCTGCAGAGGCTTAGCTACAAGGTAATCACAGGGGTAAAAAGTATATTAATATAACTGAGATAAGGGGCAGTCTGCAGAGGCTTAGATACAAGGTAATCACAGAGGTAAAAAGTATATTAATATAACTGAGATAAGGAGCAGTCTGCAGAGGCTTAGATACAGGGTAACCACAGAGGTAAAAAGTATATTAATATAACTGAGATAAGGGGCAGTCTGCATAGGCTTAGATACAGAGGTAATCACAGAGGTAAAACTGAGATAAGGGGCAGTCTGCAGAGGCTTAGATACAAGGTAATCACAGAGGTAAAACTTAGATAAGGGGGCAGTCTGCAGAGACTTAGATGCAGGGTAATCACATAGGTAAAACTGAGATAAGGGGGCAGTCTGCAGAGGCTTAGATACAAGGTAATCACAGAGGTAAAAAGTATATTAATATAACTGAGATAAGGGGCAGTCTGCAGAGGCTTAGATACAAAGTAATCAGAGGTAAAACTGAGATAAGGGGCAGTCGGCAGAGGCTTATATACAAGGTAATCACATAGGTAAAACTGAGATAAGGGGGCAATCTGCAGACGCTTAGATGCAGGGTAATCACAGAGGTAAAACTAAGATAAGGGGGCAGTCTGCAGAGGCTTAGATACAGGGTAATCACAGAGGTAAAACTGAGATAAGGGGGCAGTCTGCAGAGGCTTAGATACAGGGTAATCGCAGAGGTAAAACTGAGATAAAGGGCAGTCTGCAGAGGCTTAGATACAGGGTAATCACAGAGGTAAAAAGTATATTAATATAACTGAGATAAGGGGCAGTCTGCAGAGGCTTAGATACAAGGTAATCACAGAGGTAAAACTGAGATAAGTAAGCAGTTTGCAGAGGCTTAGATACAGAGGTAATCACAGAGGTAAAACTGAGATAAGGGGCAGTCTGCAGAGGCTTAGATACAAGGTAATCACAGAGGTAAAACTGATATAAGGAGGCAGTCTGCAGAGGCTTAGATACAAGGTAATCACAGAGGTAAAACTGATATTAGGGGCAGTCTGCAGAGGCTTATATACAAGGTAATCACATATGTGCAGCTTCTGTGTGTTACTCTGGTTTATCAAGTCCATGTGCTGCTTCTGCGTGTTACTCTGGTTTATCAAGTCCATTTGCAGCTTCTGCGTGTTACTCTGGTTTATCAAGTCCATTTGCAGCTTCTGCGTGTTACTCTGGTTTATCAAGTCCATGTGCAGCTTCTGCGTGTTACTCTGGTTTATCAAGTCCATGTGCTGCTTCTGCGTGTTACTCTGGTTTATCAAGTCCATTTGCAGCTTCTGCGTGTTACTCTGGTTTATCAAGTCCATTTGCAGCTTCTGCGTGTTACTCTGGTTTATCAAGTCCATTTGCAGCTTCTGCGTGTTACTCTGGTTTATCAAGTCCATTTGCAGCTTCTGCGTGTTACTCTGGTTTATCAAGTCAATGTGCAGCTTCTGTGTGTTACTCTGGTTTATCAAGTCAATGTGCAGCTTCTGCGTGTTACTCTGGTTTATCAAGTCAATGTGCAGCTTCTGTGTGTTACTCAGGTTTATCAAGTCCATGTGCAGCTTCTGTGTGTTACTCTGGTTTATCAAGTCCATGTGCAGCTTCTGCGTGTTACTCTGGTTTATCAAGTCCATGTGCAGCTTCTGTGTGTTACATGGACTTGTTACATGGACTTGATAAACCAGAGTAACACGCAGAAGCTGCACATGGACTTGATAAACCAGAGTAACACGCAGAAGCTGCAAATGGACTTGATAAACCAGAGTAACACGCAGAAGCTGCACATGGACTGGTTTATCAAGTCCATGTGCAGCTTCTGCGTGTTACTCTGGTTTATCAAGTCCATGTGCAGCTTCTGCGTGTTACTCTGGTTTATCAAGTCCATGTGCAGCTTCTGCGTGTTACTCTGGTTTATCAAGTCCATGTGCAGCTTCTGCGTGTTACTCTGGTTTATCACGTCCATGTGGCCTCTCTCAGATAGATAGAATAAAGGTAATATACAGCTTCCCAGCATAAAACAAATGACATGCATTACAAACAAGGAGTTTGGTAAATGTGTGTTACAGCACCCTATGTGCTGTAGTGTGGATAAGATTGTTGGTATTCTGGGGTGATTGTTATTTATGTGATTCTAGCCCTACACTGGGCCCATTCATCCAGCATGTATTCATGTATATCTATTGTTCCCTTCTGTATGTGGTGGTATCTGTCCAGATGTATCAGTGTGTCTACCTGACGTGTCCAATCTGCTACAGTTGGGGCTTCTTGTAGCTACCATTTTTTGGGTATTAGGAGCTTTGCGCTGTTTATCATAATGAACATTAGGGCTTTAAGAACTGTATTCTGAATTTTGTGGAGAGAAAGGTAAAGAAGTGTTTTGGGGTCATTTGGGATAGTTTTTCCTACTGTTCTCGTGGTGTGTGTAAGGATCTCTATCCAAAATGTGTACAGTTTGGGGCAATCCCACCATATTTATGTGGGTGCACCATCTCCTCCGCATCCTCTACAACATTTCCCATTAGCTGTTTTCAATATGTGTTTAATCTGCTAGGGGTGAGGTACCTCCTAGAAAGGAATTTATAGCTAGATTACTGAACCCTAGCAGATATAGACGCCTTCTTGGTAGCCATGAATGCTGTCTGCTACTCCTGGAATGTGATGTCTGCATTTAGTTCCTTTTCCTATGCTTTCGTATACGTGGGGAGAGTGATTGCATCTACCTGTAGTAACAGTTTGTTAAGGATTGATATGGCATGTTTTGTGGGTGTGTTTTCCGTACACATAGAGTTTCAAAGAGTGTCAGCTCTCTAGTGAAGAGGCTTTTGTGGCAATGGGTGTTCAAGAAGTGAGTCAATTGAGCATAGGAGTACCAGTTTATATGCCTATTATAAAAGGTTCCCTGTATGTCTGTCAACGGTTTGAGTTTGTTGTCTTTTAGAGGGGCAAGAAGTATTCTATCCTTTATATGTGTCTTCTGGATATGTTGTGTTTCTTTGAGATTCCACGGCAGTGCGGGGTTGTTACATATAGGTGTCAAGGGGGAAAATGCAGTGGATATGCCCCTCGAAATGTTGAGGATCTTATCCCAATTAGCATAAAAGTCAGACAACAGCGGGTACAGCATAGCTGTTTTGTGTCTGTTTCACATGAAGCCAGGCCGTCATACCTGCGTTACCAGTTTCCAGTATATCACAGTCCAGTTGTACCCATTCTTTATGTGGGTCATTCTGACACCAATCTAATAACCTTTGTAGAGTGATTGCCTGCTTGTAAGCTGCAATATTGGGCACACCTAAACCTCCTTTTTCACTGGGAAGGTAGAGTGTGTGTTTAACAGCTCTAGGTTTAATATCTATCGATATGTATTGTTCTATGTGTGCTTGAAGCTTGGGTATGTAGTTTGTTGGGAGAGGTATGGGGGTTGTTTGCAATCTGGGTAGAATGTTCATTTTAACAACATTAATCCAACCCAGCCAAGAGATCGATTTGTTTTCCAGCTAGATATATCAGCCACTATGCTGTTTTCTAGAGTTTTATAATTGTTTTGAGGTTTGCCCGCCTGCTCAATTTTGTTCCATTTGCCTAAACACTGTTCTAAAGTCTAAGAACGGAGACAAGCCTGCTAATACTCATAGTGCTATTAGCCCTTCTGAGCCGTCTACTTCTCAGGAATTTGGGTCCCGAGAAATTACTACCCTTTCTACATTACCTGCTCCACATGCAGTTCCCCGCGGCTCAACTAATCCTGCATCTGGAGGGGGCCTTTTTTCCAGCGGACTTTACCGCACAGTTACAATCAGCGGTGTCTGTGGTCTTGAGTGCCCTACCTCGCTCTAACAAACGCAAGAGAAAGGTTAAACATAGTTTTCCTGACCTAGTCATCTAAATACCGGTCGGGTTTAGCTACTATATCCCAGCTATCCGAGGATGAGTTAACCTCTCTAGCTTCAGAGGGTGAATTTTCTGAGTCAGGGACTTCAGTTTCTAAACCTCCTTCAGCGAAGGAACCCTCCTTTAGATTTAAAATTGAGCTTCTGCGTTTTTTATTAAAGGAGGTTCTGTATACACTAGAGGTTCCAGAGGCTACTCTCCCTGAGGAACCTAAGATCCCTTAATTAGACAGAGTTTATGAAGATAGGAAGGTCCCTCTGACTTTTCCTGTACCAGTTAAGAAGGCAAACTTTATTAGTAAGGAATGGGAAAGAGTAGGAACCTCTTTTTCCCCCTAAGGTGGATGGCGCTATCTCTACACTGGCTAAGCATACTACTATCCCTCTGGAGGATAGTTCTTCTGTTTAGAGCCTATGGATAAGAAAATGGAAACTTTTCTGAGGAAGATTTTTCAACATACAGGGTTTTTATTTCAACCAGCTGCAGCTGTATCCGCGGTTGCTGGAGCAGCTACCTACTGGTGCAACACTCTGTTGGAGCTCATTGAGGTGGAGACTCCCCTCAAGGATAATCAGGAGAGAATTAAAGCACTGAGAATTTCTAACTCCTTCATCTGTGATCCGCTGGGCTCTCTGGTTGAAGTCTTGGTCTGTGGATATTATTTCTAAATCCAGAGTCCTTTCTCTTCCCTTCAAGGGGAAGATTTTATTCGGTCCAGGGCTGGACTCCATTATCTCCATGGTTAGCTGAGGGAAAGGTGCCTTCCTACCGCAGGATAATAAAAATAGGCCTAAGGGACAGCAGCTGTCTACTTTTCGTTGCTTTTGTGCTGACAAGTCACAACGACAGTAGTCCTCTTCCAAGTTCGAGCAGCCCAAGAGTACTCGGAAGCTGGCTCACTCTTGGAATAAGCCCAAACAGTCTAAGAAGCCAGAAGAAAACAAATCGGCATGAAGAGGCGGCCCCCGATACGGGATCGGATTGAGTAGGGGGCAGACTGTCTCTTTTTTCAGACGCTTGGTTCCAGGACGCACAGGACACTTGGGTTCTGGAGGTTGTTTCTCAAGGTCACAGAATAGGATTAAAGTCTCATCAGCCCAGGGGCAGATTCCTTCACTCCAGTCTGTATACAAGACCAGAAAAGAGGGATGCCTTCTTAGGTTGCATACAGGAACTCTCCTCTCTAGAAATAATTGTCCCAGTACCTACAGCAGAAAGAGGTTTTTTTTCAAACCTTTTCGTGGTTCCACGAAGGATGGAAATTTTCGTCCAATTCAGGACCTAAAGTGCCTAAACAAGTTTCTGAGTGTTCCCTCTTTCAAGGTGGAGACTAAATGGTCAATCCTTCCTCTGGTTCAGGAAGGACAGTTTATGACCACAATAGACCTGAAGTATGCACACCTTCATGTCCCAATTCACAGGGAACATTATCAGTACCTGAGGTTTGCTTTTCTGGACCAGCACTTGCAGTTCATAGCTGTTCCGTTTGGCCTAGCTACTGCTCCAAGGATATTTACAAAGGTTCTGGGGGCTCTTCTAGCCATTGCCAGAACTCGAGATATATTGCAGTAGCGCCTTACCTTGTCGATATCTTGGTACAGGCACCATCTTTTCGTCTAGCGGAAGAGCAATCAGGACCCTTCTCAATCTTCTTCGATCACATGGATGGAAGATAAACTTGGAAAAGAGTTCTCTTACTCCAAGTACAAGGGTGACTTTTCTGGGAACTATAATAGACTCCATATCCATGAGAATATTCCTCACAGATTAGAGATGTTGCAAGCTAGCTTCTGCATGTCTTGCCCTCCAGGCCTCCTCGAGACCCTCAGTGTATGGAGGTAATCGGACTCATGGTGTCCTGCATGGACATCATTCCTTTTGCCAGATTCCATCTCAGACCCTTACAACTATGCATGCTGAGACAATGTAACGGCGACCATTTAGATCTGTCTCAACAGATTGTGCTGGACAGCCTATCGAGACACTTGCTCCCCTGGTGTCTAGATCATCTATCCCAAGACACATGCTTTTTGAGACCAACCTACACGTCCTGGGAGATTGTGACTACGGACGAAAGCCTTTCCGGCTGGGGAGCCGTTTGGGGTGCCAAGAAGGCACAAGATCTGTGGACTCAGGAGGAGTCCTCCCTTCCGATCAATATTTTGGCACTCCAGGCAATCTTCAATGCCTTGAAGGCTTGGCCCCTTCTGGGTTCGTCTCAGTTTATCAGATTCTAATCAGACAATATAACCTTGGTTGCCTATATTAACCATCAGGGGGGAACAAGAAGTTCCTTGGCAATGAGAGAAGTATCTCAGACACTAGAGTGGGCAAAAACTCACAAATGTACGCTGTCAGCGATCCACATTCCGGGTGTGGACAACTGGGAAGCGGACTTCCTTAGTAGGCAACCCTTTCACCCAGGGGAATGGTCTCTTCACCCCGAGGTGTTTGCAGAGATATGCAGCGAGTGGGGGACGCCAGAGATAGATCTCATGGCATCCTGCCTCAATACCAAGCTACCCTGGTTCAGATTGTGGTCGAGGGATCATCAGGCGGAACTGATAGATGCCCTATCAGTACCATGGAGGTTCAGACTCATATATCTTTATTCTCCATTACCGCTTCTATCTCGTGTGGTGGCTTGCATCAAGCAGGAGCGAGCATCTGTGATTCTGATTGCTCCGTCGTGGTCGTGAAGGACTCTCCTCAGTGGAGGTTACCTTGTTGCAGAGATCTGCTGATACAGGGTCTCTTCGTTCATCAAACTCTAGATTCTCTGAGGCTGACTGCGTGGAGATTGAAAGCTTAGTCTTAGCCAAGAGAGGGTTCTCTGAGAGTATAATCAACACTTTGTTTCATGCTTGTAAGCCAGTTACACGTCATATCTACCATAAAGTGTGGAGGACTTAATTGTACTGGTGTGAAGAGCATTGCTTTTCCTGGCATAAGGTCAAGGTTGACAGAATTTTATATTTTCTCCAGGATAGACTGGAGAAGGGTTTATATGCTAGTTCCCTGAAGGGACAGATATTGGCCCTGTCGGTGTTACTGCACAAAAGATTGTCTGAGCTTCCGGATGTGCAGTCCTTTGTTAAGGCTCTGGCTAGGATCAGACCTGTGTTTAGATCTGGGGCTCCACCTTGGAGACTCAATCTTGTTCTTAGTGTTTTGCAGCAGGCTCCGTTTGAGCCTATGCATACTGTTGACATTAAATTGTTATCTTGGAAGGTTCTTTTTTTGTTGGCTATTGCCTCTGCGGGCAGAGTTTCTGAGATTTCTACTTTGCAATGTGATCCCCCTTATCTGTTTTTTCATGTGGATAAGGCGGGTTTTAAGTTATAAATGGAGTTAAAAGAAAAAAATACTGATAAGGGGTAGTATATAGCAAAAACAAAGCATAGTTGTAGGTAAAGAACCACTTGAGAACCAGGATTACTACTCTTATATAAGGCACTTATTGCTAGTGTATATAGAAGGTTTTGTAAGCCTGTATAATAATGTCTAACGACAGAAGTTTGAATATATCGGTACAAAGGCTGTGTTGTCTCAATTAAGAAGGCGAGTATACATATATTGAATATAAGACACGTAAAGCTCATTTAATATGATAAATACACACAGCCTCTGTCTAGGAAAAAATCACACATTAAGTAAGTCTATATATGCACCTGAGAAGCAGACATGTTATCTCTATAATATAACCTATAAAAGGTTATACTGAGGTAATGTGACCATATATAGGGACCACTTTGTGAGAAAGTGGTGCTAGTGAAGTCCAGCAGAAAGACCCAAGTTCAGGTTAACATAGTTATTAGTTATGTAGTGGGGTGCTAGGGTGAGATAAATAGCGTACCCGCAAATGAAGCATGCCATGAGGGACAATAACCTCACCCCACTCCACATCTACGCAGGGACTCTAATGAACACAGTTTATCCGGTGGGAAGCACTCCCGACATATGGGCAATGAAGCCTGAAGAAGGGTGGCATTTCTCAAAGTCGCTATCTTCAGTAGCGCCCAGAAACCTTCCGTGGGGCTCACCATCTCTGACAGGAAGTCTCCCCAGTATGTGGATGGAGCGGTCTGAAAGTTAGGAGTGATCTCCGATATCTTCACTTTCGGCATCACAGTGAAGCCTGCCTTCCGGGTTAGCCAAAAGCTTACTGGACTATGCAAAGGAGCCATGATGAGGCTCCCCTCAGACCGGCTCGCTGTCCTTCTTACATCTCAGTGTATTCCAGAGCACAGCCTGGACCCGTGTCACATAGTTGGTATTGCCTGCAAGACTCTCCTGGGGGCTGGCCGCATCCCCCCGGTATGCCATAGACGGTGAGTATGTACAGGGTTCCAGCTGAGCTCCAGTAGTCCATCCTAGATGAACAGATTGGGTTACAGCTATCTCTTCCCCGGCGATCTACCTTGTCCTCAGTCAGGGCATCTTGGTGTAACAGCTCACCATTATCTGCATTATCATTCAACCAGGTATAGGTCCATGGCGCAGGCTCTCTGTTTTCTATTTTCAGCAAAGGGTCCTCCGGGTCAGTCCCTTGTAATAGTGAGCTGCCAAAGTGATGTGACATTTGTAGTTATAGGTTAGCGAGAAGAGTGCATATCTCTTTGCAAATTTCCTCCTTATTTAGATTAGCTATATCACAGCTTAATACCCCGCGACACGGGGGGTGATGATTCTTGTTCTAGGCCGCCGCCTAAAGTCCCATCGGCACAGATCTAGGCAGGAAGGTCATAAATACAGTAATACTTATAAATATCTGTGCAGATTGAATCAAAGATTCTAATAGTAGTGCCTGTTGATAGGGATGTTTTAGGATTCAAAACATAATAGGCGGATTATTCTGTTCTCTTCCAGAGCCTCAGATAATGCAACCTATCGCGGCCGCTGCCTAGGCACGCCCCCCCCGTCAATTAGTATATTTTATTCCTGTGCATCTAAAAAGTCGCCACTTTAAAAACTGAGCAATTGGCTCATGATCATATTTACAGTGGAATGGAAACTGTGAATATGCCCATCTACGTCAGTCGCAAGCACGCAAGGGTTAATATGTGAGGTGGCTGAAGATGCGTGGGAGCAACAGCGTTTGGCTCCAGTGTTCATACTTAAATACCCTACCTACCTGTATGTATTTATTTATTTATAGTAGATGAGGTTGAAAAAAGACAGAAGTCCATCAAGTTCAACCTATACAAATCTTATTGTATCTAAAATAAAAGCTCCAGTTGATCTTCAATTAATCCCATTCAAAAGGTGACCATTCAACACAAGCAATCGTATCCCTGAATTGTGTTTCTAGCCAAAAATGTATCTAAACCATTTTTAAATGTATCTAAGGTATTGTCATTTACTTCCTGCTTAGGTAATGAGTTCCACAATTTAATTGTTCTTACAGTGAACAAAACGAGCTAAGTGAATATGAGCAAAAATAAATAAATATATCAATTTAGTTTACTAATTGGGTTTAAAAAAGTTACTAATTAGGAAAGTTATTTAGTCCCTTTAATATTGTATTAAAATATTACTTTTCCGCTGCAATTTCTTTCTATCCCTGGTGTTGCGCACTTGTGAATATTTCCAGCCAGAGAGAGAGAGAGAGAAAAGGTCTATGATTACGGCTGAAACGCGTTAGTTGGTTTGTTCCTTAAACATTGCTGTCTGAGAGGATCGTCACAGCACTTACTGGATTTTTATTTTATGAATGAAATAAAGTTTTGACTTATCTTTACCACTTTTTCTTTCTCACTCTCTATCGTATTCCAAATTGAAAAAGGGAAAGACGGAGAGAATATGATAATGAGATATAGAGTGAAATAGGTAGATAGATTTAGATAAATAGAGAGTTAGATAGAACGGTTATATTTTTAACATAAATAATGTAGCTTTATTGAATAATTCTGAATACATTTTTTTCTCTACTCTATATGGGCATCTCGATATAAAAGATGCCCAGTAAAGATAAACACAAAATAAAATTAACTGCAATAGATTTTTGTGTGTGCCAACCAAACCCGATAAACCAGTGGACATGTGCAGTCAAGAAAATTATATTTCAGACGGAATTTTTGTTCCGACTATTCAAGGAAATTCGTTTCCCCAAATTATTCAGTGGCTGCGCTATTCAGTAGTTGTTTTGTTTAAAATGAAATGAAAACTGAATTTTCGTTAAACCTTTACATTCGTTATCATTAAAACTAATGTAAATCTTTTAACGCTACAGGTGAAAAGTTTACCTTGTAACGGTAGCTACCTTTTCCCCCTTATAATACCTGAGAGAGAGGTTATTCTGACATCTAAATTCCAGGCACCAACCTCTAATATTATATAAGTAAAGATGCTCTCATATCTTATGAAGGATTTTCAGTACAATATACAGTATATAGACAAAGGCATGAGAGAATAAAGTATAAATATATAAATAAATATATTATTGTACAAATCTGCAGTATAATATTACAAAAAGGAAAATGTATTTTTCTAAATAAATAAAATGAAAATGTAAAAATATGAATCCAATGATGCACAGTTACAATAGTTTAATCATGCTGCTTATAAATAGATATTATACCTGACAGTCTGACAGCATCCTGGTTCAGATAATGTTTTCTGCCCCCCTTATAAGTTCAGGGAAGGGGTATTTATGCACGTTTAAACAACCCTCTGGCATTACAACAAACAAAGCAATCCTATAAGCGTGATCTAAAAGACAACATGTAGAATATTGGCGCCATTGAGCGTGGTCATAAGACATAAACAATAGCGTATCATTTTACTTGATTTCTTATTTATTTTATTTGAAACTATTATATTTATTAATTTATATCATAACAAAACATTACAATGAAATAAAATAATCCATTTATTAAAAAATGCAGTAAATCATTTTCCCTTTTATTTGCAATAACTACTTTACTGATAAACTCCCTGATAGCTAAACTAGATACCTTTATAAACATGAATAAATGATGCGCCTTTAGCACCCTGTAGCTACAATACTCACCTTAATGTGCTCTGGCGAGTGTGGCGAGCGCGCTAATGTAAGAATTAAATTATAAAAGTAGAGGAATTATTATTTTTTTCGTTTTCTTTCTTTTCGTTGGATGAGTCATTCATATATTTGTTTTGTTAAAACAAAACAAAAATCAGATTTTCGTGACAAATGTGCTTTTGTCCGAAAACGAATGCACGTCTCTATAAATCAATATGGGTTTAGAACTGTTCAGTAAATGTTTGTAACTGCAAACAAATAAACCTACACATTCTCTTTGTTGTTGTTGTTGAACGTTGCTTTGCAGTTTGATAAGGGGCCCTGCTTCTGTGGGGTCAGTATCTCTGTAAGAATTAAAGGGACACTAAACCCAAATGTCTTCTTTAATGATTCAGATAGAGCAGCAATTTTAAGCAACGTTTTAATTTACTTCTATTATTAATTTTTCTTTGTTCTCTTGGTATCTTTATTTAAAAATCAGGAATGAAAAACTTAAAAGCCGGCCCATTTTTGGCTGAGAACCTGGGTTATGCTTGCTTATTGGTGGCTGTATCCACCAATAAGCTAGCTCTATCCATGGTGCTGAACCTAAAATTGGTCGGCTCCTAAGCTTTAAATTCCTACTTTTTAAATAAAGATAGCAAGAGAAAGAATAAAAATTGATAGTAGGAGTAAATTAGAAAGTTACTTAAAATTGCTGCTCTAGCTGAATCATTAAAGAAAAAAAATGGGTTTAGTGTCCCTTTAATGCGAAGCTCGAGAATAAGCTGTTGCTTATATTAGTTTTACCTTATGATATAACAAGAAGATTTTCCGTCACATTAAGTCCATGCTCTATGTTTCTTTCATGTAATTAGCAAGAGTCCATGAGCTAGTGACGTATGGGATATACATTCCTACCAGGAGGGGCAAAGTTTCCCAAACCTCAAAATGCCTATAAATACACCACTCACCACACCCACAAATCAGTTTTACAAACTTTGCCTACTATGGAGGTGGTGAAGTAAGTTTGTGCTAGATTCTACGTTGATATGCGCTCCGCAGCAAGTTGGAGCCCGGTTTTCCTCTCAGCGTGCAGTGAATGTCAGAGGGATGTGAGGAGAGTATCGCCTGTTTGAATTCAATGATCTCCTTCTACGGGGTCTATTTCATAGGTTCTCTGTTATCGGTCGTAGAGATTCATCTCTTACCTCCCTTTTCAGATCGACGATATACTCTTATATATACCATTACCTCTACTGATTCTCGTTTCAGTACTGGTTTGGCTTTCTACAAACATGTAGATGAGTGTCCTGGGGTAAGTAAGTCTTATTTTCTGTGACACTCTAAGCTATGGTTGGGCACTTTTTTTTTTTTTTTTTTTTTTTGAGTTTTCAAACAAGCTTTATTAATTTTAGCAAGATATACAACCAATGGTCAACAATATACATTGAATAGACAAATAATGTACAGGGGTCCTGCCCATAGGACTAAGCCATGAGTATCCCCCAGACACTGCTAACATGAAAAATTTTGTACAGTTTATCCACTGGGTAAGAATTATGAGTGTACAATTACAACAAGTATATCATTTTCTTGCACTTTACATTTTGTAAACAGTGTGAGAATCTTGAGCTTGTTTCCACAA